>NW_028295168.1:0-211000 GCF_964341445.2 Mesoplodon mirus | reverse complement strand
GGCAATGCAAATCTTCACTAAAAGAACGATCACTTCCCACAGGTCAAAAGGGATATCCGAAAAATGTGTAGAAACCATAAAGTCAAGACAAGCCCTGGAGATCAGTGAACCTTGTTAGTCTAAAGGGCAGGATATAAATTGCCAACTACCTCTCTGGAGGAGCGCATTGTGTTCCCTATATCAAATAAACAACAGAGCTAAAAATCCAAGGGCAGTTCCCGTCTAGGGAATATACCTTTGGAAAACTGAAAATCGATAAGACACATCCATGCCCAAATTTAGGGCTGCACTGCTTACAAGAACCTCAACTTGGGTACACCTTAAATATCCCAGGAAAGACAAAAATGTTTCAAGAAATTGTGGTACTTATGTAAAATGGAATATCCCTCAGCCATGACATTAATGTCATAAGGCCAGTAGCAGCAAAATGAGTGGACTCAGGTACGATGATTCTAAGTGAAATAAGTCACACAGAAAAAGAAACTTATCATAAGATATCACTTATGAAGGTCCTGAAAACATGGCTACAGATGAACTGATTTAGGAAAGATAACAGAGTAACGAGTCTTATCATAAGATATCACTCATAGTGGGAGTGTACACATGACTACACATGAACTGAATTAGAAACACAACAGAGTCACACATTTAGAAAAGAATCTTCCTGCTTAATGGGAAAGGCGAGGTGAGGTGATGCATAAAACCACAGTTTTAAATTAGCACACATACCGTTACATAAACCAAGTATTTAATAGACCGCACCTACTCCCGGCATAATGAACTGGACTCAACAACCCTTATTCATTTCTGAGAAATATATATGACACTAAGAATTTTAAAACATATGTATTCTCATGTCTCCATAAAGGAATCATGTGTGTGTATAACAGCACGAACACAGCACTGAAATTCAGCTAAACCCCCTTATAAAAATAAATTGCAAAAGCAAAATACAAAAACAGCGAAACAGAGAGAAAGTCTTACAATTTACGTTCAGGGCCTGTGATGCAACTTGGATTGTACACCTTTACACCCACAGCTGGATGAGACATAAGACTGGACACTTGGGGCTGACAAGATTGCTGAGGTTCTGTGAGCAAAAGAGAACCACTTAGAGCAATACTGTGTGCTACCCATTCTAGTGGTCCCAACTCTCCAGGTTTAAGGGAATCCTCCTACAGTTAAATCATGCATGGGAAACCCAGTGGATGGTACACTGTGTAATTGGGAAAGTTTTCTAAAAGGTACCTCATTTTTCCTTTTGTCGTGTTCTTCTTCGCCATTCCATCTGCATTACTAAAAATCTCCCCACTTGGAGTGTCAGTGTCTTTACCCTCCTGTTATGCACAGTTTGCAAATTGTGCAGCGGATGAACAGGAAGAGGGGAAATAAATGAGAGATTAGCTGTAGGTGTTTGGATGGGCACATGTCACTCTAGTTTCCCATCAGGAAGAAGAATTAACCAAAGGCTCAGCCTGAAGCCCTGGAACCAGAGTAGGGCCTAAAGCCATCCTGCGGTATAGCAGCCAGCTCACAAAGAGGCGAGTTGAAAAATGGAAATCAGGGGCACAGCAATTCACAAACTTGCAGAGTTATAAAGGACAACTATCATCCAGAAATATATTGAGGAAAGGCAGTGAAGAGGATTTGAATGCAAGGCAGAATTGAAGGAAACAGATTTCAAGAGGTAGATTGGAGTCGTCTTTAAAGCACATGAAAAGCGACAGAACTTCGACAATGTTGCTCTTGGCTGAAAAGGGAGTATGTGTATTTTCTTGAATATATTCGGGAAAAAATGCATACACCCTTTTTGGCCAAGCAAGCCCTCAGGCATTGCAAATCCACACTACAGAGAAGTGTCTCTTACCTCCAGTCAAAAGGGCCAACCACAAATAGTGTAAAAACCACAAATGCAGGACAGGCCATGGAGAAAAGGGAGCCTGTTTATGCCGATGGACAGGATGTAAATTGCCAACAGCCTCTCTGGAGAGCTGTATGTTGTTTTCTAAAACAGAGCTACAGAGCATAGCACAGTTGCACTCATGGGCGTGTATTTTGGGAAAACTAAAAATCCACAACACACAAACAGCCCAATCTTTAGGGCTGCTCTGTTTACAAGAACCTCGACTTCGGTACACTTTAAATATCCCAGTAAAAGAAAAAAAAATGGATATAGATGTTGTGGTACTTATATACAATGGAATGTCACTCAGACATAAAATCAATGTCATGAGGCCAATAGCAGCATAATGAGTGGCTTTAGGTACGATGATGCTAAGTGAAATGAGGCACAAAGAAAAAGAAACTTATTGTAATATATCACTTATAGAGGGAATGTAAACATGGCCACACATGAACTGAATTTCAAAAGAGAACAGAGTTACACATTTAGAAAACACACTTATGCCTCCTTAAGGGGAAAGGTGCCGTGGGGTGATGTGTAAAAGCAGAGTTTGAAATTAGCACAGATCCCATTCCATATACCAAATATGTAATAGACAAGACCTACTCCTTTCTCAATGAACTGGACACAAAACACCCTATTCACTGAAGAGGAATATATCTGACTGGTAATAACCTTGAAACCTATGTATTTATATGTCTCCATAATGGAATCAAGTGTATGTAGATTGGCATAAACACAGATCAATGGAACAGGACAGAAAGCCCAGAGATAAACCTACATACCTATGGCTATCTCATCTGTGACAAAGGAGCTAAGGATATACAATGGAGAAAAGACAGTCTCTTCAGTAATTGGTGCTGGGAAAACTGGACCCCTACACATAAAAGAATGAAATTAGAGCACTCCATAACACCATACACAAATAGAAACTCTAAATTGATTAGAGATCTAAATATAAGACCACACACTATAAAACACTTAGAGGAAACCATAGGCAGAACACTCTATGACATAAATCACAGCAAGATCCTTTTTGACCCACCACATAGAGAAATGGAAATAAAAACAGAAATCAACAAATGGGACCTAATGAAACTTAAAAGTTTTTATGCAGTACAGGAAAACATAAACAAGATGCAAAAACAACCCTCAGAATGGGAGAAAATATTTTCAAATGAAGCAATTGACAAAGGATTAATCTCCAAACTTTACAAGCACCGCATGTAGCTCAATATCACAAAAACAAACAACCCAATCCAAAAACGGGCAGAAGACCTAAATAGACATTTCTCCAAAGAAGATATACAGATTACCAAGAAACACATGAAAGGATGCTGAACATCACTAATCATTAGAGAAATGCAAATCAAAACTACCTTGAGGTATCACCTCACAGCAGCCAGAGTGGCAATCATCAAAAAAATCTACAAAACAATAAAGGCTGGAGAGGCCTTTATTGGAGAAAAGGGAACACACTTGCACTGTGGGTGGGAATGTAAATTGATATGGGCACTAGGGAGAACAGTACGGAGGTTCCTTTAAATAACTAACAATAGAAGTACCATACGACACAACAATCCAACTACTGGGCATTTGCCTTGCGAAAACCATAATTCAAAAAGAGTTATGTACAAAAATGTTCATTGCAGCTCTATTTGCAATAGCCAGGACATGGAAGCAACCTAAGTGTCCATCGACAGATGAATGGATAAAGAAGATTTGGCACATATATACAATGGAATATTACTCAGCCATAACAATAAGCAAAACTGAGTTATTTGTACTGAGGTGGATGGAGTTAGAATCTGTCCAACACAGTTAAGTAAGTCAGAAAGGGAAAAACAAATACTGTATGTTAACAGAGATATACGGAATCTAATGAAGAAAAAAAAAAGATTTTGAAGAACCTAGTGGCAGGACAGGATTAAGGACACAGACATAGAGAAAGGACTTGAGGACACCGGAAGGGGGATGGGTAAGCTGGGACGAAGTGAGAGAGTGGCATGGACATAAATACATTACCAAATGTAACACCGATAGCTACTGGGAAGCAGCCACATAGAACAGGGAGATCAGCTCGGTGCTTTGTGAGCACATAAAGGGGTGGGATATGGAGTGTGAGAGGGAGATGCAAGAGGGAGGGGATCTGGTGATATTTGTATATGTATAGCTGATTCATTTTGTTATACAGCAGAAACGAACACTCCATTGTAAAGCAATTATACTCCAATAAACGTGTAAAAGGAAAAAAAAAAAAAGAAAGCCCAGGGATAAACCTACACACCTATGGTCAACTAATCTATGACAAAGGAGGCAAGACTATACAATGGAGATAAGAGAGTCTCTTCAATCATTGGTGCTGGGAAATATGGACAGCTACATGTAAAAGAATGAAATCAGAACACTCCCCAACACCATACATAAAAATATATTCAAAATGGATTAGAGACCTTAATGTAAGACCGGACAGTATAAAACTCTGAGAGGAAAACTTACGAAGGATACTCTGACGTAAATCACAGCAAGATCTTTTTTGATCCACCTCCTATAGTAATGAAATTAAAAAGAAAACTAAACAGATGGGACCTAATGAAACGTAAAATCTTTTGCAAAGCAAAGGAAACTACAAAGAAGACGAAAAGACAACCTTCAGAATGGCAGAAAATATTTGCAAATGAATCAATGGACAAATGATTAATCTCCAATATATATAAACAGCTCATGCAGCTCAATATTAATAAAACAAACAACCCAATACAAAAATGGAAGAAAATCTAAATAAACATTTCTTCCAAGAAGACATAGAGGTGGCCAGTACGCACATGAAAATCTGCTCAACATCACTAATTATTAGAGAAATGGAAATGGAAACTACAATGAGGTGTCACGTAACACCTGTTAGAATGGGCATCATCAGAAAATCTACAAACAACAAATGCTGTAGAGGGTGTGGAGAAAAGGAACCTTATTCCACTACTGTTGGGAATGTAAATTGATACAGTCTCTATGGGGAACAGTATGGAGGTTCCTTAAAAAACTAAACATAGAATTACCATATAATCCAGCAAACCCACTACTGGGCATATACCCAGAGAAAACCATAAATCAAAAAGACACATTCACCACAATGTTCACTGCAGCACTATTTACAATAGCCAGGTAATGAAAGCAACCTAAGTGCCCACAGACAGACGAATGGATTAAGATGTGGTTCATATTTACAATGGAATATTACTCAGCCATACATAGGAATGAAATTGGGTCATTTGTAGAGACCTTGATGGATCTAGAGACTGTCATACAGAGTGAAGTAAGTCAGAAAGAGAAAAACAAATATTGTATATTAATGCATATATGTGGAACCTAGAAAAATGGTACAGAAGAACCGGTTTGCAGGGCATAGATAGAGACACAGATGTAGAGAACAAACATATGGACACCAAGGGGGGAACGCCATGTGAGGGTGGTGGTGGGATGAATTGGGAGACTGGGATTCACATGTGCACACTTATATGTATAAAATAGATATTCAATAAGAACCTGCTGTGTAAAAGAAATAAATTTAAAAAAATAAAAATAAATAATATTTAATAAAATAAAACAGAAAAAAAGTTTTTCCCTTCACATAGATGTCTTTATATTAATGCATTATTTCCATGTTTATATCTCCAAATTAAAAAAAAAAACAGGAGTAAATAAAATCTAACTTGAACCAAAAAGAAAAAAAGAAAAAAAAAAAAACAGAACTCACCAGTTATAGAGAGGATAATCGTATCAGGGCACTTGCTCCAGTGGTAAAAAATTCTTAAGTTGGTCAGAGGTGGGAAATCGTCTCCCATGGAGTCAGCAGTGCTCCCCCCGACAAGGAGCATCCTCATTGCAAAGCTGGGGGACTGTGTCGAGGCGTCTGTGAGTAAATGTGAGCTGAGCCCCAGTCCTGCTGCAGCTGAATTCTTCCCACTCTTTCCAGGTAAAACACCTGAATATGTACAAGTACTTGCAAGCCTAGAGGAAGGGCTGTGGAGCCACACCAGTGAGAGCACGCAGGCCGACTTGGTGCCTGAAGGCCAGCCAGGATGGTCTTGGCCCCAGATGCTCTTTTGGAAGCTTTCCATTTCCCTGTCTGAGATACCCCTCCTGCCATGGCCCCCACTGCTTTTTTACTTCCTCACCTCTGCCTGGGGAGAAATTCCAGCGGCAGGTATGGGTGACACATCCTTTTCTTTAGCAGGTGGCAGCCTGGCAACTCCTGCAGAAAGTCCAGCAGAGCCCCACTCATACTGGGCCACCCACAAAGCCACGGCCCCTTACTCCCTACCACCACCCCAGCCCCGACACTGATGATGGGGCAGAGAATATGGTGTCAGGCACAGCTACAGGGGCTCTTGTTGACTGGAGAGGTGTTTATATTGACCTCAACCCAGGCATACCTTGGGGAGGGGCTGGCATGCCGTGTCAGGCTGCCCAAATCAGCCAATCCTCACCCCTCAGGGGCTCACAGTTGCAGAAAATGAACCTTGCTAAACGGGCCAGTCCCAATGAACAGGTGTGGGCTCTTCAGAGTCAGGCTAGACAAGGGGCTGCAGCTGCGGCTTGTTTTCTTATCATTTTATCTGGTCCATGAGTGGAAAACAACTTCAAGAAGACCCTATCCTAATGAGAGGAACCCAGGAGTCAGGGAGAGGAGTGATGGTGGGTGGAGACAGAGGCCTGGTGCCCTGGCTGCAGTGGAAGTGTCTGGAAGACCAGGCAGAGAGAGGCTGCACAGAGTGATAGCCAGGGTCACAGACCTGTCAGAGCTGCTGTTTGTTAGTTCAAGTCCTGCTCTGAGGTGTTCTGTGTCAGCTGTGAGCGACAGGTGAGCTGGGGGTTCTCTGCAAGGTGGGCTATGTGCACAGTTCCTGTGTGTCCAGCCCTGCTGGGGTACCTGCCCAGGGGAGCTCCGTATCCTGGGAAGGGCCTGACTATGAGAGCCCCATGGGCTGCTGGGTAGCTGCACAGGTGAGCTCCATACCTTGGGAGGGACTTGACCACGAGAGCCCCGTGGGCTGTGGGGTGGTGGGTGCAGCCCTGGTGAGCTCCATATCCTGGGATTGGCCTGACCACGAGAGCCCCATGGGCTGCTGTAGGCCTGGTAAAGGATATCAGGACAGTCAGTGAAGCCACCGAGGATATACATCCAGTAGCTCCTATTTCCTACACCCTGCTGCTCATTCTACCATCCACCAGGCCATGGCATTCTGTATTACACTTCAATGATGCCTTCTTCTGTATTTCATTCATCTCAGAGTCACAAGAATTTTTGGCTTGTGAGTGGCAGGACACAACATGCAACACAAGCAATAATGCTGGGCCGTCCTGCCCCAATGGTACAAAAATCCCCACACCATCATTGGGGAAATGTCCTCTAAAGACCTAAAAGTTCTACCTCTGTAAAAGGGAACCCTTCTTCAATATGCTGATGACATTCTGATCACCAGGCCTACTAAAGAAGCCTCTGATCTACCTAGCCAAGAAAGGATAGAAGGTGTCCAAGAAAAAAGCTCAAATATCCCAGGCTAAGGTGACATGCCTGGGCTTCATTCTCACAGATATTCAGAGAAACGCATCCCAGGATAGGGAAGAAGCCATTTGCAGCCTTACCTCTTCTAAAACTAGAAGACAGCTTAGGGGTTCGTGGGGAGGCCAAGGTTTTCTGCATCTGGATCCCTAACTACAGTCTAATAGCTGGGCCTCTACATGAAACACTGACACAAAAAGATGATGATCCTTTTGAATAGAATCCAGAAGCAGCCTTCAAGAATGGAAAGAGCAGTCAATTCAGATCCTTGCCCAGGAACTCCCTAATTTAGCTAAGCCCTTTGACCTTTACATACCCGGTCAAAGGTTAATCGCCCTTGGAGCCTTAGTGCAAAAACTGGGACCACTTGAAATGGAGCAACACAAGAATGCCCTTCAGGTATGATAAACTATGGTCCCCAAGGGCTTTGCCCACTGACTCATCAGTCCAGGATATTGGGGTATCTAAAAAGCAAGAAATCAGCAGCCCACAAGGCCAGCTCCCTCCTAAGGGAAAATGACCCCACGTGTTGATCCTAACCACCCATCATGCCCTGAAGTTGCAGGGGTCGCTCTGTGGACACACTGACCTCGAGTGAGGAGGCCCTCCAACTCCAACCTCTAGAGAGACAAATGGGGGCAATGGGCCCCCAAGATGACTCATGTGACCATCACTTGACCTGGAGTTTCTCTCAGAAAACAACAAGACTGTGCCCTGAAAGAGCAGACTACTGCTTGCAGGACTTACTGCACCCAGAGGGGAGCTAATAAGCTTGGCGTGGGAAACGTATATCACACATTCACCATAGAAAACCCTACAGACACCGCGGTGATGGTGGCCAATATGACCGGCTGGACTGCTGGCTACTTCTAAAGGCCGTTGACTCAGTGGACGTCATGGTCCTGGATCACCACTGACCCTGGACTGTCTGGGAGTTGCACGGGCAGGGCTCTGACACATGGTGCTGTTTGTACATTAATTCAGGGACATAATTAAAGAAAGCACACACTACTGGTCAGAGCATCTAGGCTGGCAAAAACCATCAGCCTAAGGTCGCCAAACAAATGTGGGGTGGGGTGAATCCTGCCACCACAGCATCTATGTGCATCTCTTTCCTGGACCCTTAAAGGTCATTAGAATCTATAACACTTCCAATGCTGGTGCTCAGGCGGACGAGAAGTGAGGCAGGAGGCCTTGGGATAATCAACCTCACCTGGAGGCTTGTGTGGAGACGTTTTGCCCCTCCCCCAGTTATCAGGGCTCCCACCACAGCATGAAGCAGTTACAAAAGAGGGGTCTGCACCCTCAACACCCCAATAATGAGGAACGGAACAAAAAGCAGAGGAGGTGTTCGTCTCCGGCAAAGTTCATTAAAAATTCCTGGGAGATAAAAAGAGAATCTGGGCAATGAAATAAAGTCTAACATATTTTTCCTTTGTGCTTTGTCTAATTCACGTGCTCCTAGGGTTCCGCATGCAGAGGTCCCACACCCGGCACTTCAGACCCGATTTCCTAGTGCAGAATGGCTGGGTCGACAACTCAGCTAGCGGGGTCCCATGCAGACTCCGAGGCTTAGTGCCTGAGCTGCAGCCAAACAAGCCCTCGAGAGCTCCATCCACTCCCTCCCACTGACGCTGTCGGTATCCCTACACAGCAGTAGAGCCCACAGCCCATGGGGGCGTGCACGCTTTCACCTCTCCATTCTGTTTTCAAAATAATGTTTCCTTTGCTTCTGAAGCAAACTCAGTCTTGATCTGTTGGCTCCAATGACACTGGGCATGGGGACTCCTGTTGGGGTCCACTCTGGAGGATCAGTAACAGAAATTGAGAACATTGTAACCTAATAAACAGATGTGTGAGCCAAACTGTAGTTAACATAGAGCATTGTATAATGCTCGGGTTATATAAGATGTTTCTAAGACTTACCTTTGATATTTCCATCACTTTACTATAAGCAAGTTCAGTGAAGACGTCTGTCTTATTTGTCAGGTCAATATTAGAGAAATGAAGTGATTTATTTCCATGGATGTACATCGAATACTCATGGCTGAAACTTCAATCTTGTTTTGAATGCTTTTCCATTGAAAAGGATACCTCTCTTTCAGCTCCCCCATTTCTGAGAAGTATAAAATCTTATAATTTATTATTACCAAAGGGGAAAGGTAGGAGAAGGGATAAATTAACAGTTTGGGATTAACACATACACACTGCTATGTATAAAATAGATCATCAACAAGGAACTACTGTATAGCACAGGGAACTACACTGAATATTTTGCAATAACCTATAAGGGGAAATAATCTGAAAAAGGATCGATCTTTTTATTGACATCATCTATCAATGACAGATAAAATGTAACCTAAGCAAGGCCGATGGTGAGCGCTTCTGACCCTGAAGATTTCAATCATCTAAAGCTTGGGCTCTGCCTATTTGCCAAGGCCCTTAATGGACATACGTGTAGCCGTAGCTTAAAAATTCCCCAGTTTGGGGTTCGGGGAGGCACTGATTTGGAAAAATCCCTGGTGTTCTCCTTCCATGCACGGGACCCTTCCTACAGCTAAAACATGCCTGTCACACCTAGAGGATGGTACACCGTTTGATCGGAAAGAGTTTGGAAAAGGCACCTCATCTCCTCATCGCCTGGTGCAGGGGTTCACCCCTCCAGCATCTTTCCTGACAATCTCCTCACTTGGGGATATCAGCACCGTCAACATCCTGTTGCACACACTTTGGAATTTGTCCAGAGGATGAAGCGGAAGGATGAGAAAAATTTAGAGACAAGTCTTAGGTGTTTGGACAGGCACATGCCACTCTAATTTCCAATCCGTAAGACAAATACATCAAAGGCTAGAATTGCCCACGGAAACAAAATAGGGCTAGAGGAAATCCCGCTGTTTTGTGTCCACTTTCCAAAAACACAAGTTGAAAAATGGAACTCAGGGGCACTAAAATACATGAAACTGCAGAATTGAAAATATCTATCATCGACAAATGTCTTGAGGTAAGTCACAGAAAAGGACTTGTAAGCAAGGGAGAGTGGCAGGAAACAGATTTGAAGAGGTAGAAAGGACTCCCCATTAAAGCACAAGAAAAGGGGCTGAACATCCCCAATGATGCAGTTGGCCCAAAAGGGCGTATGCATTTTTTCTGAATATATTCAAGTAAAGGCCATACACACTTTTTATCCAACCAAACAGGTGGGCACTGGAAATCAATACTACAAAATGTATCACTTCACATCAGTCAGAAGGGCCATCCACAAAAAGTGTATACACCAAAAATGCAGTACAGGGCGAGGAAAAAAGGGAGCCCTGTGAGGCTGATAGTGGAAATGTAATGTGCCAACGGCCACTCTGGAGAAGTGTATTGTGTTTGCTAAAACATCTGAAAGATGAGCTACAGAGAATAAGGCACTTGCACTAATGGGCGTATACCTTGGGAAAAACAAAAAATCAACAGAAAACAGGCACCCCAACGTTTACCTCCTCTCTGTTAAAAAGGGCCTCCACTTGGATATAACCTAAATGTCCCTGGAAGGATAAAATGGATAAAAGAGATGGGGTGCTTATGTAGAGTGGAATATTACTCATCCAGAAATCAATGAAATAAGGCCAGTTGGAACAACTCTGGAGGAGTTACATACGATCATTCTAAGTGACATATGTCAGAAAGGAAAAGACACATATCATAAGATGTCACTTAAAGGTGGAATCAAAAATGGCTACACCTGAAATAAACTACAAAACAGAAACATAGTCAAATATGTAGAAAATAGACATAAGGCTGCTTAATGGGAAAGGTGGAGAATGGTGAGGTATTATCCAGGAGGTTGAAATTAGCAAAGATACCATTCCAAGTACCGAATTGAATAACTGGCAAGGCCTACACGGTACCTCAAAGAACTGCACTCAGTCCACTCAAGTCACTGGAAAATAATACATATGACTCGTAAGCATCTGAAAAAGAATGTATTGTTGTCTCACAGTACATGAATCAAGTGGATGTACAGCAGCAAAAAACAGAGCTTTAAAAATCAGCTGTAACCAGTATAAAAATAAATTTAAATATATTTATAAATACAGTGAGACAGACAAAAATTCTTACAACTTTTGTTGAAGGGCTATGATGTAAAATGGATTGAACACATGTAGACCCACAGGAGGATGATATATAAGGCTGGAAGCTATGCACGCTAAGAGATGTTAGAGAGGCTGGGTGAGGAAATGCAGACCTTTTAAAGTAATACTGCCTGGTACCCATTCCATGGGTCCCAAATCGGCAGGTTCAAGGGAATCTTCTGACAGCGAAAACATGCCTGCGAAACCGAGATGAATGTACACCGTGTGCTCAGGAAAGGTGTCTAAAATGCACCTCATTTTTGATCTCCTGGTGCTGGGGTTCGCCATTCCAGCCACATTATTAACAACCTCCCCTCTTGGAGAATCAGCACCTTTAACCTCCTGTTTCACACAGTTTGCAATTTGTGCAGAGGATAAATGGGAAGGGGGGAACCAATGAGAGATTAGCTGTAGGAGTTTTGACAGGCACATGTCACTCTAATTTCCCATTAGGAAGAAGAATTAACCAAAGGCTCATCCTGCCTCCTCAGAACCAGTATAGGGCCAGAAGCAATCCAATGGTTTGGCAGTGAGCTCACAATAAAAGCGAGTTGCAAAATGGAGCTCAGGAGCAGACAATTCAAAGACCTGCAAAGATATAAATGATAACCAACGTCCAAAAATATATTCAGGTAAGGCAACGAAGAGGATCTGAATGAGAGGCAGAATTGCAGGAAACAGATTTCAAAAGGTAGATTGTACTCACATTTAAAGCATATGAAAAGCAGCAGAATTTCTAAAATGATGCATTTGGGCAAAAGGGTGTATGCGTTTTTTTTCGTGAATATCTTCAGGAAAAAAAACACATACAGAGTTTTTGGCCAACCAAGCAAGAGGGAAATGCAAATCCGCACAACAAAGAAGTCTCAATGTCCAATGCTTAGAAAGGCCATCCAAAAAATGTGTACAAACCAGAAATGCTGGAGAGGCCATGGAGAACAGGGATCCTAGTCACGCTGATGGGTGGGGTATAAATATCCAAGAGCTACTCTGAAGAAGTGTATGCTGTTTCCTAAAACATTTAAATACAAAGCCCCTGAGCAAACGGGACTTCAACTCATGGGTATATAACTTGGGAAGACTAAATATCGACAATACACATGCACCCCAACGTTTAGGGCTGCTCTGCATACAAGAACCTCAACTTCGGTACACCTAAAATATCCCAGGAAAAAGAGAAATGCATAAAGAACTTGTGGTAATTTTGTACAATGGAATATCACTCAGACGTGAAATCAATGTCATAAGGCCAGTAGCAGCATAATGAGAGGATTTAGGTATGATGATTCTAAGCGAAATTAGTCACACAGAAAAAGAATCTTATCATAAGATATCACTTACAGAGGGAATGTCAACATCACAACACATGAACTGAATTAGGAAAGAGAGCAGCGTCTCACATTTAGAAAACACTCTTATGCCTCCTTAAGGCGAAAGGAGAGGTGGGGTGATGCATAAAACCAGAGTTTGATATTATCACAGGTACCATTCCATAAACCAAATACAGAATAGACAAGACCTACACCTTCCTCAGTGAACGGGACTCAAAACCCCTATTCCCCACAGAGGAATATATCTGATTAGTAAGAATCTTAAAACCTATGTATTGATATGCCTCTGTAAGGGAATCAAGTGTGTCTAGACCGGCATAAACACGTCAGTGAAAATCAGCTCAACCCCATTATAAAAATGAATTTCAAAAACAAAACAAAAAAAAACAGCGAAATTCTTACACAATTCCTTCAGGGGTTCTGATGAAACCTAGAATGACGCTATCTGCAAAGACAGCTGGATGAGACATAATGCTGGACACTTGGGACTGAGAGGACTGGTGAGATTGGGAGAGAAAATGCAGACCCTATAAAGTAGCAATGCATGCCACCATTCCATGGGTCCCAAATCTCCAGGAAGAAGGGAATATCACTACAGTTATAACATGTATGGGAAACCTAGAGAATGGACACCCTGTGATGGTGAAAGGTTTCTAAATGTCTCCTAATATTTCCTCTCCTTGTGCTCAGTTTGGCATTCCAACTGCTTTACTATCAATCTCCCAACTTAGGAGAGCCAGCCCCTATATCCTCCTGATTTGCAAAGTTTGCTAATTGTGCAGAGGATGAAAGGGAAGAGGGAGAACCAATCAGAGAGTAGATGTAGGCATTTGGACGGGCACATGTCACTCTAAATTCACGTCAGGAAGAAGAATTAACCAAAGCCTCAGCCACCCGCAGGGAACAGTATGGCCACGCCTGGACCAAGTATAGGTCATGAAGCAAAATTGTGGATTTGCGGTCAGCTCCCAAAAATGGGATTTGAAAATTGGAGCTCAGGGGCACAGCAATTCACAAAACTGCAGAGTTATAAAGGATAACTCTCTTCCAAAAATCTGTTGAGGGAAGGCAACAAAGCAGAATTGAAAATGAGGCAGAATTGCACAAAACATATTTCAAGAGGTAAATTGGAATCCCCTTTAAAGCACAGGAAAAGCATCACAACTTCGACAATGATGCACTTGGCCAAAAATGGCGTATGCCTTTTCTCCTGAATATATTCAGGAGAAAACGCATACCCCCTTTTTGGCCAATCAAGCAAGCGTGCAATGCAAATCCACACTACAAATAATTGTCACTTCCCACCCGTCAAAAGGGACATCCGAAAATCTGTAAAAAACAGAAAGGCAGGAGAGAGATGAGAAGGGCATGAAGCAATGTGATCCCAAGGGTCATGGAGTATTGTGATGACAAGCGCATGGAGCATTGTGATGACAAGAGTCCCGGATCATTGTGTTGTCAGGGTTCATGGAGCATTGTGATGACAGGTGTCATGGATCATTGTGATGATAGGGGTCATGAAGCATTGTGATGAGAAGGTCATGGAGAATTGGGATGAAAATATTCATGGAGTATTGTGATTACAGGTGTCATGGAGCATTGTGATGACAAGTCTCATGGAATATTCTGATGAAAAGGGGCATGGAGCATTGTGATTACAGGGGTCTTGGAGCATTGGGATGACAAGGGAATGGAGCATTGGGATGATAAGGCCATGGAGCGTTCTGATGACATGCATCATGGAGCTTTGTGATGACAAGGCGATGGAACATTTATGATGAAAAATGCATGGAGCCTTGTCATGACAGGTTTCAAGGAGCATACTGATGACAAGTGTCAGGGAACATTGTGATGACAACGGTATTGAGCATTGTGATGACAAAGGTCATGGAGCATTGTGATGAGAAGACCATGGATAATTGTGATGACGAGCGTGATGGGGCATTGTGATGATAAGTGTTATGGAACATTTTGATCACAAGGATTTGGAGCATTGTGATGACAGAGGTCATGGAGCATTTTGAATTCATTGTGATGATAATACCATGAAGCATTATGATGATGGGAATGATGCATTGTGATGCCAGGGTTCATGGAGCTTTGAGATGAAGAGGCGCATGGAGCATTGTGATTACAGGAGTCTTGGCGCATTGTGATGACAAGGGCATGGAGCATCGTGAATGAGAAGGCCATGGAGCATTCTGATGACGTGCGTCCTGGAGCTTTTGATGACAAGGGCATGGAGCATTGTGATTACAGGGGTCTTGGAGCATTGTGATGACAAGTGTCATGGAGCCTTGTGATGACAAGGCTGTGGAACATTGTGATGGCAGTGGTCATGGAGCATTGTTATGACAGGTGTAATGGAGCATTGTGATGACAAGGGCATGGAGAATTGGTCTGAAATGTTTCATGGATTATTGTGATGAGAGGGGGCAAGGAGCATTGTGATTACAAGGGTCATGGAGCCTTGTGATGACAAGGCTGTGGAACACTGTGTTGGCAGCGGTCATGGAGCATTGTTATGACAGGTGTAGTGGAGCATTGTGATGACAAGGGCATGGAGAATTGGTCTGAAATGTTTCATGGATTATTGTGATGAGAGGGGGAAAGGAGCATTGTGATGACAAGGGCATGGAACACTGTGATACATGGGTCATGGAGGATTGTAATGACAAGCGCAGGGAGCATTGTGAGAAGAATGGCATCGAGCACTGTGATGAAAAGCATCAAGGAGCCTTTGATTACAAAGGCATGGAACAATGTGATGAGAGGTTTCATGGAGCATTGTGATGACAATGGCATGCAGCATTGTGATGCCAAGGGTCATGGAGCTTTGTGATGACAAAGGTCATGGAGAATTTTGATGACAAGTATGTGGTGCATTCTGTTGTGAAGGGCAGGGAGCATTGTGATGACAGGGTCATGGAGCAATTTGATGAAAAGTGTCATGGAACATTTTGAGACAGGGGTTATGGAACATTGTGATGTCAGGGGTCATGGAACATTTTCATGACAGGGATTATGGACCATTGTGATGACAGGGTAGTGAGTGTCTTGTGATGATTAGTAAGGGAACATATTGATATCAGTGGTGAGAGAGCATTTTGATAAGACGTGCATGGAGCATTGTGATGACAAGGTTTATGGAGCATTGTGATGAAAAGCTTGTGGAGCATTGTAATGCCAGGTTTTATGGAGGATTGTGATGACAAATGTAATGGAGTATTGTGATGACAAGGGCTTGGAGCATTGTGATGACAAGGGTCATGAAGCATTGTGATGACAAGGGAATGGAGCATTGTTATGACAACGGCCATTGAGTATTTTGATGAAAAGGTCGTGAAGCATTGTGATGACAAAGGCATGGAGGTTGCTATGACAGGGGTCACGGGTAATTGCAATGACAAGTGCATGGAGAATTGTGATGACAAGACCATGTATCATTGTGATGAGAACTGTCATGGAGCACTGTGATGACAAGGACGTGGAGAATTGTGATGACAAGGAACACGGGGCATTGTGATAACCAGGGCATGGAGCATTGTGATGGCAAGACCGTGGAGCACTGTGATGAAAAGACCATGGATAATCGTGGAGATGAGCATCATGGAGCACTGTAATGACAAGGGACTTGGAGCAGTGTGATGACACGTGTCATGGAGCATTGTGATGACAGGCGTCACGGATCATTGTGATGACAAGGGTCATGAAGAATTCTGATGACAAGCTTGAGGAGTATTGTGATGACAAATCATGTAACTCTGTGATGAGCAGTGTCAAGGAACATAGTGATGCCAAGAACGTGGAGAATTGTGATGAGAGGGAACATGGAGCATTGCGATGACCAGGACATGGAGCATTGTGATGGCAAGACCGTGGAGCATTGTGATGAGAAGACCATGGATAATTGTGATGAAGAGCGTCATGGATCACTGTAATGACAAGGGGTAGGGAGCATTGTGATGACATTGGCCATGGAGCATTGCGATGACAAGGGTCATGGAGCATTTTGATGACAAGCTTGTGGAGTATTGTGATGACAGTGGCATGGAGCATTGTGATGAAAACGGCATCGGGCCTTGTGATGAAAAAGGCATGGAACCTTTTCGTGCAAGGGTTCAAGGAGCATTCTGATGACAAGTGTCAGGGAGCATTGTGATGACATGTGTATTGAGAATTGTGATAACAAAGGTCATGGAGCATTGTGATGAAAAGGACATGGAGTATTGTGATGACAGGCATCATGGAGCGTTGTGATGACAAGTGTTATGGAACAATGTGATCACAAGTGTTTGGAGCATTGTGATGACAGAGGTCATGATTCATTTTGATTTCAAGGAGCATGGAGCATTGTGATGACAAGGGCATGAAGCAATGTGATCCAAAGTTTCATGGAGGATTGTGATGAAAATGGTAATGGAGTATTGTGATGACAAGTGCATAGAGCATTGTAATGACAAGGTCATGTAGCATTCTGCTGAAAAAGG
The DNA here is from genome assembly GCF_964341445.2 of Mesoplodon mirus. Lineage (NCBI taxonomy): Eukaryota > Metazoa > Chordata > Mammalia > Artiodactyla > Ziphiidae > Mesoplodon > Mesoplodon mirus. Next base: position 193,595 of record NW_028295168.1, on the reverse strand, counting down.
CATGGAGCATTGTGATGACAGGTGTCATGGAGCACTGTGATGACAAGCATCACGGAGCATTGTGAATACAGGGGTCATGGAGCATTGGGTTGACAAGGGCAAGGATCAGTGTGATGACAAGTGTCAAGGAGCATTGGGCTGAAAATGTTCATGGAGTGTTGTGATAACAGGGGTCATGGAGAATTGTGATGACAAGGGAATGGAGCATTGTGATGACAAGAGTCCCGGATCATTGTGTTGTCAGGTGTCATGGAGTGTAGTGATGACAGTGGTCATGGAGCACTGTAATGATATTGGTCATGGAGCATTGTGATGAGAAGGTCATGGAGCATTGGGCTGAATATGTTCATGGAGTATTGTGATGACAGCGGTCATGGAGCATTGAGATGACATAGGTCATGGAGCATTTTGATTTCACTGTGATGACAACCGCCTGAAGAATTATGATGATAGGCATGGTGCATTGTGATGACAGGGTTCATGGAGCATTGAGATGAAAAGGGGCATGGAGCATTGTGATTACAGGGGTCTTGGAGCATTGTGATGACAAGGACATGGAACATTGTGATGAGAAGGCCTTGGAACATTTTGATGACATGCGTCATGGAGATTTGTGATGACAAGGGCATGGAGCATTGTGATTACTGGGGTCATAGATCATTGTTATGACAGGGGTAATGGAGCATTGTGATGAGAAGGACATGGAGCATTCAATGAAAAGTTTTATGGAGCACTGCGATGACAAATTTGTGGACTGTTGTGATGAAAAGCACGTTTCACACTGTGATGACAAGGGTCATGTGGCATGGTTCTGACAAAGGCATGGAGCATTGTGATGACAAGGGTCACCGAGCATTGTGATGAAAAGTTCATGGAGCACTGTGGTTACAAAGGTCACAGAGCCTTGTGATGACGTGGGCATGGACCATTGTGATGACAAACGTTATGCAGCATTGTGATGACTGGAATCACGGAGGATTGTGATGACAGGGGTCATGGAGCATTGTGATGACAAGGGCATACAGCATTGTGATGAGAAGTTCATGGAGTATTGTGAAGACAGGTGTCAGGGAGCATTGTGATGACATATGTCATGTTCCACTGTGATGGCAATGACATGGGGCATTGTGATGCCAAATTTAATGGAGGATTGTGATGACAAATATAATGGAGCATTGTGATGACTAGGGATTGGAGCATTATGATAACAAGGGCCATTGAGAATTTTCATGACAATGTCGTGAAGCATTGTGATGACAATGTCCTGGAGCATTGTGATGAGAAATCCATGGAGCCTTGTGATGACAAGTCTCATGGAGCATACTGATGAAAAGTGGCATGGAGCATTGTGATTACAGGGGTCTTGGAACATTGTGATGACACGGGCATGGAGCATTGTGAGGAGAAGGCCAATGAACATTCTAATGACATGCATCATTGAGCTTTGTGATGACAAGTGCATGGAGCATTGTGATTACATGGGTCTTGGAGCATTGTGATGAAAAGGGCATGGATCATTGTGATGAAGAAGGCATGGAGCCTTGTCATGACAGGGTTCAAGGAGCATACAGACAACAAGTGTCAGGGAGCATTTTGATGACAAGTGTATTGAGCATTGTGATGACAAAGGTCATGGAGCATTGTGATGAGAAGACCGTGGATAATTGTGATGACGAGCGTCAAGGGGCATTGTGAGGACAAATGTTATGGAATACTGTGATCACAAGGGTTTGGAGCATTGTTATGACAGAGGTCATGGAGCATTTTGATTTCATTGTGATGACAATAGCATGAAGCATTATGATTATGGGCATGGTTCATTGTGATGACAGGGTTCATGGCGCATTGAGATGAAAAGGGGCATGGAGCATTGTGATTACAGGGGTCTTGGGGCATTGTGATGAGAAGGGTCATGGAGCCTTGTGATGAAACGGCCATGGAAAATCGTGATGGCAGGGGTCATGGAGCATTGCTATGACAGGTGTAATGGAGCATTGTGATGGCCAGGGCATGGAGCATTTTGAAGACAAGGGCGTTGTGCATTGTGATGAGAAGGGCAGGGTGCATTGTGATTACAGGGTCATGGAGCAATTTGATGAAAAGGGTCATGGAATATTTTGATGACAGGGCTTATGCAACATTGTGATGTCAGGGGTCATGGACATTTTGATGAAAAGGGTCATGGAGCATTTTGATGACAGGGGTTTTTGAACATTGTGATGTCAGGGGTCATCAAACAATGTGATGATAAATGCATGTAGCACTTTGATGACAGGAGTCATGGAACACTGTGATGACAGGGGTGAGGGAGTATTGTGACGAATAGTGATGTAACATTGTGATATCAGTGGTGAGAGAGTATTTTGATGAGAAGTGCATGGAGCATCGTGATGACAAGTTTTATGGAGCATTGAGATGACAAGATTGTGGAGCACTGTGATGACAAGCGCATGGTGCATTGTGATGACATGTGTCATTGAGCATTGAGCTGACAAGCGCAAGGAGCATTGTGATGACAAGGGTCATGGAGCATTGTGCTGAGAAAGGCATAGAGCATTGTGATGACAAGGGTCAAAGAGCATTGTGATGAAATGTTCATGGAGCATTGTGTTTAAAATGTCACAGAGACTGTTGATGACGAGGGCATTGACCATTGTGATGACAATGGTCATGAAGCATTGTAATGACTGGAGTCACGGAACATTGTGATGACAGGGTTCATGGAGCACTGTGATAACAAGGGCATGGAGCATTGTGATGACAAGGGCATGGAGCATTGGTCTAATAATTTTCATGGATTATTGCGATGAAAGTTGGAATGGCACATTGTGATGACACGGGCATGGAGCATTGTGATGACCAGGTCATGAAGTATTGTGAAGAGAGGTGTCAGGGAGCATTGTGATGACATATGTAATGTCCCATTGTGATGACAATGGCATGGAGCATTGGGATGCCAAGTGTCATGGAGTATTCTGATGACAAAGTTAATGGAGCATTGTGATGACAATGGCTTGGAGCATTGTGATGACAAGGGTCAGGGAGCATTCTGATGAGAAGCTTGTGGAGTATTTTGATGACAAGAGCATGGAGCTTTGTGATGACATGTTTATGTATCATTTTGCTCACAAAGGCATTGTGATGACAAGGTTCATGGAGCACTGTGATGACAAGCGTCATGGAGAATTGTGATTACACGTGTCATGGAGCATTGGGATGACAAAGACATGGAGCATTTTGATGACAAGTGTCCCGGATCATTGTGTTGTCAGGATTCATGGAGCGTTGTGATGACAGTGGTCATGGAGCATTGTGATGACAGGGGTCATGGAGCATTGGGATTAGAAGGTCATGGAGCATTGCGCTGAAAATATTCATGGAGTACTGTGATGACAGAGGTCATCGAGCATTGTGATGACAAGGTCCAGGAGCATTGTGATGAGAAGACCATTGAGCCTTGTGATGACAAGTCTCATCGAGCATTCTGATGAAAAGGGGAATGGAGCATTGTGATTACAGGGGTCGTGGAGCACTGTGATGACAAGGGCATGGAGCATTTGGATGAGAATGCCATGGAGCTTTCTGATGACATGCATAATGGAGCTTTGTGATGACAAGGGTATAGAACATTGTGATTACAGAGGTCTTGGAGCACTGTGAGGAAAAGGGCATGGAAAACTGTGATGAAAAAGGCATGGAGCCTTGTCATGACAGGGTTCAAGGAGCATACTGATGACAAGTGTCAGGGACCTTTGTGATGACAAGGGTATTGTGCATTGTGATAACAAATGTCATGGAGCATTGTGATGAGAAAACCATGGATAATTTTGATGACGAGCGTCATGGGGAGTTGTGATGATAAGTGTTAAGGAATATTTTGATCACAGGGATTTGGATCATTGTGATGACAGAGGTCATGGAGCATTTTGATTTCATTTTGATGACAATAGCATGAAGCATTATGATGAAGCTCATGGTGCATTGTGATGATAGGGTTCATTGAGCATTGAGATGAAAAGGGGCATGGAGCATTGTGATTACAGGGGTCCTGGATCATTGTGATGAGAAGGGTCATGGAGCCTTGTGATGACAAGTTCATGGAACATCGTGATGGCAGGGGTCATGGAACATTGTTATGACAGGGGTAATGGAACTTTGTGATGGCAAGGGTATGGAACATTGTGATGAGAAGGCCTTGGAGCATTCTGATGAAATGCGTCATGGAGCTTTATGATGACAAGGGCATGGTGCAATGTGATGAGAGCGTTCTTGTAACATTCTGATGACAATGGCATGGAGCATTTTGATGCCAAGGGTTATGGATCTTTGAGATGACAAAGGTCATGGAGCATTTTGATGACAAGGGCGTTGTACATTGTGATGAGAAGATCAGGGTGCATTGTGATGACAGAGTCATGGAGCAATTTCATGAAAAGTGTCATGGAACATTTTGAGGACAGGGGTTAAGGAACATTGTGATGTCAGGGGTCATGGAGCATTTTGATGAAAAGGGTCATGGAGCATTTTGATTACAGGGGTTGTGGAACATTGTGATGTCAGGGGTCAACGAACATTGTGATAAGTGCATGTACCATTGTGATGACAGGAGTCATGGAACATTGTGATGACAGGGGTGAGGGAGTATTGTGACGAATAGTGATGTAACATTGTGATATCAGTGGTGAGAGAGCATTTTGATGAGAAGTGCATGGAGCATTGTGATGACAAGTTTTATGGAGCATTGCGATGACAAGACTGTGGAGCACTGTGATGACAAGTGCATGGCGCATTGTGATGACATGTGTCATGGAGCATTGTGCTGACAAGCACATGGAGCGTTGTGATGACAAGGGTCATGGAGCATTGTGCTGAGAAAGGAATAGAGCATTTTGATGACAAGGGTCAAAGAGCATTGTGATGAAAAGTTCATGGAGCATTGGGTTTAAAAAGGTCACAGAGACTGTTGATGATGAGGGCATGGACCATTGTGATGACACAGGTCATGAAGCATTGTGATGACTGGAGTCACGGAGCATTGTGATGACAGGGTTCATGGGGCATTGTGATAACATGGGCATGGAGCATTGTGATGACAAGGGCATGGAGCTTTGGTCTAATAAGTTTCATGGATTATTGCGATGACAGTTCGAATGGCACATTGTGATGACAAGGGAATAGAGCATTTTGATGACCAAGTCATGCAGTATTGTGAAGACAGTTATCAGGGAGCATTGTGATGACATATGTAATGACCCATTGTGATGACAATGGCATGGAGCATTGTGATGCCAAGTGTCCTGGAGGATTCTGATGAAAAATGTAATGGATCATTGTAATGAAAAGCTTATGGAGTATTTTGATGACAATGTCATGGATCATTGTGATGAAAATGGCATGGGGCATTGTGATGGAAAAGACATGGAGCCTTTTCATGACCGGGTTCATGGAGCATTCTGACGACAAGTGTCAGGGAGCATTGTGATGACAAGTGTATTGAGAATTGTGATGACAATGTTCATGGAGCATTGTGATGAAAATGGCATGGAGTACTGTGATGACATGCATCATCGAGCGTAGTGATGACAAGTGTTATGGAACATTGTGATCAGAAGTGTTTGGAGCATTGTGATGACAGAGGTCATGGATCATTTTGATTTCAAGGAGCATGGACTCTTGTGATGACAAGGGCATGAAGCAATGTGATCCCAAGGTTCATGGAGTATTGTGATCGCATTGGTAATGGAGTATTGTGATGACAAGCGCCTAGAGCATCGTAATGACAAGGTCATGTAGCATTTTGCTGACAAAGGCATGGAGCATTTTGATGACAAGTATCATGGAGCACTGTGATGACAAGCGTCATGGAGCATTGTGAATAAAGGGGTCATGGAGCATTGGGATGACAAGGGCATGCATCTGTGTGATGAGAAGGGTCATGGAGCATTGGGCTGAAATGTTCATGGAGTATTGTGATGACAGGTGTCAAGGAGCATTGTGATGACAAGGTCCTGGAGCACTGTGATGTGAAGACCATGGAACCTTGTGATGACAAGTTTCATGGAGCATTCTGATGAAAAGGCGCAGGGAACATTGTGATTACAGGGGTCTTGGAGCATTGTGATGAAAAGGGCATGGATCATTGTGATGAAAAAGGCATGGAGCTTTGTCATGAAAGAGTTCAAGGTGCATACTGAGGGCAATAGTTAGGGAGCATTGTGATGACAAGTGTATTGAGCATTGTGATAACAAAAGTCATGGTGCATTGTGATGAGAAGACCATGGATAATTGTGATGACCAGCATCATGGGGCATTGTGATGACAAGTGTTATGGAACATTGTGATCACAACGGTTTGCAGCATTGTGATGACAGAGGTCATGGAGCATTTTGATTTCATTGTGATGACAATAGCATGAAACATTATGATGATGGGCATGGTGCATTGTGATGACAGTGTTCATCGTGCATTGTGATGAAAAGTGGCATGGGGCATTGTTCTGACATGTTTCATGGATTATTGTGAGAAGAGTGGGCATGGCACATTGTGAGGACAAAGGCATGGAGCACTGTGATGACAAGGTCATGGATTATTTTGAAGAAAGGTGTCAGGCAGCATTGTGATGAAATATGTCATGTTCCAGTTTGATGGCAATATCATGGAGCATTGTCATGCCAAGTGTCATGGAGGATTGTTGTGACAAAGTAAAGGAGCATTGTGATGACAAGGGCATGGAGCATTGTGATATCAAGGGCCATTGAGAATTTTAATGTTCAGGTCGTGCAACATTGTGATGAAAAGGGCATGGAGCTTCCTATGACAGGGGTCATGGAGCATTGTGATGACAAGTGCATGGAGTATTGTGATGACAAGAGCATATAACATTATGATGTGAAGTGCCATGGAGCATTGTAATGACAAGGACGTGGAGAATTGTGAGAACAAGAGACATAGAGCTTTGTGATGACAAGGCATGGAGCATGGTGATGGCAAAACCGTGGAGCATTGTGATGAGAAGACCTTGGGTAATTGTGATGTCAAGCATCATGGAGCACTGTAATGACAAGGGGCATGAAGCATTGTGATGACAGGTGTCAGGGAGAATTGTGATGACAGTGGTCATGGAGCATTGTGATGAAAAGGGCATGGAGCATTGTGATGACAAGTGCATGGAGCATTGTGATGACAAGTGCATGGAGCACTGCAATGTCAAATGCATGGAGAATTGTGATGACAAGAGCATGTAACATTTTGATGAGAAGTGTCATGTAGCATTGTGATGACAAAGACTTTGAAAATTGTGATGACAAAATCATGTAACATTGTGATGAGAAGTGTCATGTAGCACTGTGATGACAAAGACGTGGAGAATTGTGATGACAAGTGACATGGAGCATTGTGATAACCAGGGCATGGAGCATTGTGACGACAGGGGTCATGGAGCATTATTATGACAAGGCCCATGGTGCATTCTGACATAAGATATCACTTATGAAGGGAATGTAAACATGGCTACATATGAACTGAATTAGGGAAGAGAACAGAGTCTCAGATTTAGAATACACTCTAACGCTTCCTTAAGGGGAAAGAGAGGTGGTGAGATGCACAAAACAAAAGTTTGATATTAGCACATGTACCATTCCATAATCCAAAAACAGAAGAGACAAGGCCTACTCCTTCCTCAGTGAACAGAACTCAACATACCTATTCCCCACAGAGAAATATATCTGACTAGTAAGAATTTTAAAACCTATGTATTCATATGTCTCCGTAAGGGAACCAAGTGTGTCTAGAACGACATAAACATGGCAGTGAGAATCAGCTCAAACCCATTATAAAAATGAATTTCAAAATAAAACATAAAAACAGTAAAATTCTTACACAATACCTTCAGGGGTTCTGATGAAACCTGGAATGACCCTATCTACAATGACAGCTGGATGTGGCATAAGGCTGGTCACTAGGGAATGAGAGGATTGGTGAGATTGGGTGAAAAAATGCATACCATTTAAAGCAATAATGCCTTCCACCCAGTCCATGGTTCCCAACTCTCCAGGTAGAAGGGAATATCACTACAGTTATAACATGTATGGGAACCAAGAGAATGGAAACCATCTGATGGTGAAAGATTTCTAAAACACTACCTCTTTTTTTCTCTCCTTGTGCTCCAGTTGGACATTCCAACTGCTTTACTATCAATCTCCCAACTTGGAGAGTCAGCCCCTATAGCCTCCTGGTTTGCATAGTTGGCAAATTGTGCAGAGGATACAAGGGAAGAGAGAGAACCAATGAGAGAGTACCTGTAGGCATTTGGACGGCCACATGTAACTAATTTCCCGTAAGGAAGAGGAATTAACCAAAGTCTCATCCTTCCCCCCCAGAAGAAGTATAGGTCATGAAGCAAAATTGTGGATTTGGGGTCAGCTCACAAAAACGCGATTTGAAAAATGGAGCTCAGGGCCACAGCAATTCACTAACCTGAAGAGTTATAAAGGACTACTCTCTTCCAAAAATCTGTTGAGGGAAAGCCACGAGGTGGAATTGAAAATGAGGCAGAATGGCATGAAACAGATTTCAAGCGGTACAGTGGAATCGCCTTTAAACACAGGAAAAGCATCACAACTTCGAAAATTATGGAAATGGCCATAAAGGGCATATGGGTTTTCACGTGAATATATTCAGTAGAAAATGCATATGCCCTTTTCGGCCAAGCAAGCAAGTGGGCAATGCAAATCTGCACTACAAAGAAGTAGCACTTCCCACCGGTCAAAAGGGACATCCGCAAAATGTGTAAAAACCAGAAAGACCAGACAAGCCCTGGAGAACAGGGAGCCTTGTTATGCTGATGGGCGGGATATAAATTGCCTACCGCCTCGCTGGAGGAATGCATTGTGTTCCCTGAAACAAGTAAATAACAGAGCTACAGAGCCAAGGGCACTTAAAGTCTAGGGAATATACCTTGGGAAAACTGAAAATCAATAAGACAGAGCCACCCCCAAATTTAGGGCTGCACTGCTTACAAGAACCTCAATTTGGCTACACATTTAATATACCAGGAAATACAAAAATGGTTTTGAAATTGTGGTACTAACGTACGATGGAATACCCCTCAGCCATGAAATCAATGTCATAAGGCCCATAGCAACAAAATTAGTGGATTCAGATACAACGATTCTAAGTTAAATAAGTCACACAGAAAAAGAAACTTATCATAAGGTACCACTTATGAAGATCCTGTAAACATGGCTACACATGAACTGAGTTCGGAAAGAGAACAGAGTCTCACATTTAGAAAACACTCTTATGCCTGCTTAAGGGGGAAGGAGAGGTGGGGTGATGCATAAAACCAGAGTTTGATATAAGCACAGGTACCGTTCCAAAAACCATCTATGGAATAGAAAATACGTACACCTTCCTCAGTGAAAGGGACTCAACACCCCATATTCACCGCAGAGTAATATATCTTACTAGTAAGAACCTTACAAAATATGTATTGATATGTCTCCATAAGTGAACCATGTGTGTCTAGACTGGCATAAACAGGGCAGTGAGAATCAGCTCAAACCCACTATACAAAGGAATTTCCAAAACAAAACAAAAAAACAGGGAAATTCTTTACAATTCCTTCAGGGTCTCTGATGAAACCTGGAATGACCCTATCTTCAATGACAGCTGGATGTGGCATAAGGCTGGACACTTGGGACAGAGAGGATTGGTGAGATTGGGTGAGCAAATGCAGACCTTATAAAGCAATAATGAGTGGCACCCATTCCATGGGTCCCAACTCCACAGGTTTAACGGAATATTACTACAGCTATAACATGTACGGGAAACCTAGAGAATGGACACACTGTGAATACGAAAAGTCTCTAAAACTCAAAGAATAGTGCCTCTCCTGGTGCTCCGGTTTGACTTTCCAACTACTTTACTATCAATCTCCCAACTTGGAGAGACAGCACCTTTAAACTCATGGTTCGCACAGGTTGCCAATTTGGCAGGGGATGAAAGGGAAGAGGGACAACCATTGAGAGAGTAGCTGTTAGGCATTTGGAAGGGCACATGTCACTCTTATTTCCCGGGAGGAAGAATAATTAAAGAAAGTCTCAGCCACCCACCGGGAAACAGTATAGTTCTTGAACCAAAATATTGGACTTGCCTTCAGGTCACAAAAAACGAGTTAAATAATAGAGCTCAGGGGCACAGCAATTCACAAACAGGCAGAGTAATAAAGGACAACTATCGTCCAAAAATCTGTTGAGGGAAGGCAATGAGGCGGACTTGAAAGTGAGGCAGAATAGCAGGAAACAGATTTCAAGAGGTACGTTGGAATTTCCTGTAAAGCACAGGAAGAGGGGCACAACTACGACAATGATGCACTTGGCTAAAAAGGGCATATGCGTTTTCTCCTGAATATATTCAGGAGAAAAAGCATATGACCATTTTGGCCAAGTAAGCAAGCGGGCAATGCAAATCTGCACTACAAAGAAGTATCACTTCCCACCAGTCAAAAGGGACATCCACAAAATGGGTAAAATTCAGAAAGGCACCACAGGCCTTGGAGAAAAGGGAGCCTTGTTATGCTGATGGGTGGGATGTAAATTGCCAACTGCCTCACTGGAGGAGTGCATTGTGTTCCCTAAAACAAGTAAACAACAGAGCTACAGAGCCAAGGGCACTACCAGTGTAGGGAATATACCTTGGGAAAACTGAAAATCAATGAGACAGAGCCACCCCCAAATTTAGGGCTGCACTGCTTACAAGAACCTCAACTTGGGTACACCTTAAGTATCCCAGGAAAGATAAAAATGGTTCAAAAAATTGTGGTACTTACGTACGATGGAATATCCCTCAGCCATGAAATCAATATCTTAAGACAAGTAGCAGCAAAATGAGTGGATTCAGGTACGATGATTCTACGTGAAATAAGTCACACAGAAAAAGAAACTAATCATAAGGTATCACTTATGAAGATCCTGTAAACATGGCTACACATGAACTGAGTTAGGAAAGAGAACAGAGTCTTACATTTAGAAAACACACTTATGCCTGCTTAAGGGGGAAGGAGAGGTGGGGTGATGCATAAAACCAGAGTTTGATGTAAGCACAGGTACCGTTCCAAAAACCAACTATGGAATAGACAAGACCTACACCTTCCTCAGTGAAAGGGACTCAAAACCCCATATTTCCCACAGAGGAATATATCTGACTAGTAAGAATCTTAAAACCTATGTGTTGATATGTCTCCGTAAGGGAACCAAGTGTGTCTAGACTGGCATAAACATGGCAGCGAGAATCAGCTCAAACCCACTATGAAAAGGAATTTGAAAAACAAAAGAAAGGGGAATTCTTTACAATTCCTTCAGGGTCTCTGATGAAGCCTGGAATGACCATATCTACAATGACAGCTGGATGTGGCATAAGGCTGGACACATGGGACTGAGAGGATTGGTGAGATTGGGTGAGCAAATGCAGACCCATTAAAGCAATAATGCATGGCACCCATTCCATGGGTCCCATGTCTCCAGGTGGAAGGGAATATTACTACAGCTATAACATGTATTGGAAACCTAGAGAATGGACACACTGTGAATACGAAAGGTCTCTAAAACTCAATGAATAGTCCCTCTCCTTGTGCGACAGTTTGACTTTCCAACTGCTTTACTATCAATCTCCCAGCTTGGAGAGACAGCACCTTTAACCTACTGTTTCGCACAGGTTGACAATTTGGCAGCGGATGAAAGGGAAGAGGGAGAACCAATGAAAGAGTAGCTGCTGGGATTTGGACGGGCGCATGTCATTCTTATTTCCCGGGAGGAAGAAGAATTGATCAATGTCTCAGCAACCCACTAGGAACAAGTATATTTCCTGAACCAAAATATTGGACTTGCTTTCAGCTCACAAAAAACGAGTTAAATAATGGAGCTCAGGGCCACAGTAATTCACAAACAGGCAGAGTAATAAAGCAGAACTATCACCCAAAAATCTGTTGAGGGAAGGCAACAAGGCTGACTTGAAAGCGAGGCAGAATAGCAGGGAACAGATTTCAAGAGATACATGGGAATCGCTTGTAAAGCACAGGAAGAGGGGAACAATTTCCACAATGATGCACTTGGCCAAAAAGGGCGTATGTATTTTTTCCTGAATATATTCAGGAGAAAACCCATACGCCATTTTTGGACAAGCAAGCAAGCGGGCAATGCAACTCAGCACTACAAAGAAGTATCACTTCCCCCAGTCAAAAGGGACATCCAAAAAATGGGTAAAAATCAGAAAGGCAAGACAGGCCAGGGTGAACAGGGAGCCTTGTTATGCTGATGGGTTGGATGTAAATTGCCAACTGCCTCTCTGGAGGAGTGCATTGTGTTCCCTAAAACAAGCAAACAACGGAGCTACAGAGCCAAGGGCACTAAAAGTCTGGGGAATATTCCTTGGGAAAACTGAAAATCAATAAGAGAGAGCCACCCCAATATTTAGCGCTGCACTGCTTACAAGATCCTCAACTTGGGTACACCTTAAATATCCCAGGAAAGATAAAAATGGTTCAAAAAATTGTGGTACTTACGTACGACGGAATATCCCTCAGCCATGAAATCAATGTCATAAGACCAGTAGCAGCAAAATGAGTGGATTCAGGTACGATGATTCTAAGTGAAATAAGTCACACAGAAAAAGAAACTTATCATAAGATATCACTTATGAAGATCCTGTAAACATGGCTACACATGAACTGAGTTAGGAAAGAGAACAGAGTCTCACATTTAGAAAACACTCTTATGCCTGCTTAAGGGGGAAGGAGAGGTGGGGTGATGCATAAAACCAGAGTTTGATATAAGGACAGGTACCGTTCCAAAAACCAACTGTGGATTAGACAAGACCTACACCTTCCTCAGTGAAAGGGACTCAAAACCCCATATTTCCCGCAGAGGAATATATCTGACTTGTAAGAATCTTAAAACCTATGTATTGATATGTCTCCATAAGGGAATCAAGTGAGTCTAGACTAGCATAAAGATGGCAGCGAGAATCAGCTCAAACCCACTATAAAAAGGAATTTCAAAAACAGAACAAAAAAACAGGGAAATTCTTTACAATTCCTTCAGGGTCTATGATGAAACCTGGAATGACCCTATCTACAATGACAGCTGGTTGTGGCATAAGGCTGGACACATGGGACTGAGAGGATTGGTTTGATTGGGTGAGCAAATGCAGACCCTTTAAAGCAATAATGCATGGCGCCCATTCCTTGGGTCCCATGTCTCCAGGTTGAAGGGAATATTACTACAGCTATAACATTTAAGGGAAACCTAGAGAATGGACACACTGTGAATACGAAAGGTCTCTAAAATTCAACGAATAATCCCTCTACTGGTGCTCCGGTTTGACTTTCCAACTGCTTTACTATCAATCTCCCAGCTTGGAGAGACAGCACCTTTAACCTCCTGGATCGCACAGGTGGCTAATTTGGCAGTGGATGAAAGGGAAGAGGGAGAACCAATGAAAGAGTAGTTGTTAGGCATTTGGACGGGCCCATGTCACTCTCATTTCCCGGGAGGAAGAAGAATTAACCAAAGTCTCAGCCACCCACCGGGAATCAGTATAGTTCCTGTACCAAAATATTGGACTTGCGTTCAGCTCACAAAAAACGAGTTAAATAATGGAGCTCGCGGGCACAGCAATTCACAAAGAGGCACAGTAATAAACGACCACTATTGTCCAAAAATCTGTTGAGGGCAGGCAAAGAGGCGGACTTGAAAGTGAGGCAGAAAAGCAGGAAACAGATTTCAAGAGATACATTGGAATTGCCTTTAAAGCACAGGAAGAGGGGCACAACTTCAACAATGATGCACTTGGCCAAAATTAGGTGTATGAGTTTTCTCCTGAATATATTCAGGAGAAAACGCATATGACCATTTTGGCCAAGCAAGCAAGCGGGCAATGCAAATCTGCACTACAAAGAAGTATCACTTCCCACCTGTCAAAAGGGACATCGGAAAAATGGGTAAAATTCAGAAAGGCAAGACAGGCCCTGGAGAACAGGGAGCCTTGTTATGCTGATGGGCGGGATGTAAATTGCGAACTGCATCTCTGGAGGAGTGCATTGTGTTCCCTAAAACAAGTAAACAACAGAGCTACAGAGCCAAGGGCACAACCAGTCTGGGGAATATTCCTTGGGAAAACTGAAAATCAATAAGAGAGAGCCACCCAAATATTTAGGTCTGCACTGCTTACAAGAACCTTAACTTGAGTACACCTTAAGTATCCAAGGAAATATAAAAATGGTTCAAAAAATTTTAGTACTTAACGTACGATGGAATATCCCTCAGCCATGAAATCAATGTCATAAGGCCAGTAGCAGCAAAATGAGTTTATTCAGGTATGATGATTCTAAGTGAAATAAGTCACACAGAAAAAGAAACTTATCATAAGATATCACTTATGAAGATCCTGTAAACATGGCTACACATGAACTGAGTTAGGAAAGAGAACAAAGTCTCACATTTAGAAAACACTCTTATGCCTGCTTAAGGGGGAAGGAGAGGTGGGGTGATGCATAGAACCAGAGTTTGATATAAGCACAGGTACCGTTCTAAAAACCAACTATGGATTAGACAAGACCTACACCTTCCTCAGTGAAAGGGTCTCAAAACCCCATATTTCCCGCAGAGGAAAATATCTGACTTGTAAGAATCTTAAAACCTATGTATTGATATGTCTCCATAAGGGAATCAAGTGAGTCTAGACTAGCATAAACATGGCAGCGAGAATCAGCTCAAACCCACTATAAAAAGGAATTTCAAAAACAAAACAAAAAGACAGGGAAATTCTTTACAAATCCTTCAGGGTCTCTGATGATACCTGGAATGACCCTAACTACAATGACAGCTGGATGTGGCATAAGGCTGGACACATGGGACTGAGAGGACTGGTGAGATTGGGTGAGCAAATGCAGACCCTTTAAAGCAATAATGCATGGCACCCATTCCATGGGTCCCAACTCTCCACGTTGAAGGGAATATTACTAGAGCTATAACATGTATGGGAATCCTACAGAATGGACACACTGTGAATACGAAAGGTTTCTAAAACTCAAAGAATAGTCCCTCTCCTTGTGCGCCAGTTTGACCTTCCAACTCCTTTACTATCAATCTCCCAACTTGGAGAGACAGCACCTTTAACCTCCTGGTTCCCACAGGTTGCCAATTTGGCAAAGGATGAAAGGGAAGAGGGAGAACCAATGAGAGAGTAGCTGTTAGGCATTTGGACGGGCTCATGTCACTCTTATTTCCCAGGAGGAAGAAGAATTAACCAAACTCTCAGCCACATACCAAAACCAGTATCGTTTCTGAACCAAAATATTGGACTTGCATTCAGCTCACAAAAAACGAGTTAAAAAATGGAGCTCAGGGGCACAGCAATTCACAAACTGGCAGAGTAATAAAGGGCAACTATCGTCCAAAAATCTGTTGAGGGAAGGCAACGAGGTGGACTTGAAATCGAGGCAGAATAGCAGGAAACAGATTTCAAGAGTTACGTTGGAATCGCCTTTAAAGCACAGGAATAGGGGCACAACTTCAACAATGATGCACTTGGCCAAAAAGGGCGTATGTGTTTACTCCTGAATATATTCAGGAGAAAACGCATATGCCCTTTTTGGCCAAGCAAGCAAGCGGGCAGTGCAACTCTGCACTACAAAGAAGTATCACTTCCCACCGGTCAAAAGGGACATCCACAAAATGGGTAAAAATCAGAAAGGCTAGAGAGGCCCTGGAGAACAGGGAGACCTGTTATGCTGATGGGCGTGATATAAATTGCCCACTGCCTCGCTGGAGGAGTGCATTTTGTTCCCTAAAGCAAGTAAACAACAGAGCTACAGAGCGAAGGGCACTTCCACTCTAGGGAATATACATTGAGAAAATTGAAAATCAATAAGACAGAGCCACGCCAAAATATAGGTCTTCACTGCTTACAAGAACCTCAACTAGGCTACACCTTAAATATCCCAGGAAAGACAAAAATTGTTCAAGAAATTGTGGTAATTACATACGATGGAATATACCTCTTCCATGAAATCAATGTCATCAGGCAAGTAGCAGCAAAATTAGTGGATTCAGTTACAATGATTCTAAGTGAAATTAGTCACAGAGCAAAAGAAACTTATCATAAGATATCACTTATGAAGGTCCTGTAAACATGGCTACACATGAACTGAGTGAGGAAAGAGAAGAGAGTCTCACATTTAGAAAACACTCTTACGCCTGCTTAAGGGGGAAGGAGAGTTGGGGTGTTGCATAAAACCAGAGTTTGATATTAATACAGGCACCATTCCAGAAACCAAACACAGAATAGATAAGATCTACACCTTCCTCACTGAAAGGGGATCAACACCCCATACTTCCCTCAGAGGAATAAATCTGACAAGTAAGAATCTAAAAACCTATGTACTGATATGTCTCCGTAAGGGAATCAAGTGTGTCTAGACTGGCATAAACATGGCAGCGAGAATCAGTTCAAAACCACTATTAAAATGAATTTGAAAAACAACAAAAGAGGGAAATTCTTTACAATTCCTTCAGGGTCTCTGATGAAATCTGGAATGACCCTGTCTACAATGACAGCTGGATGTGGCATAAGGCTGGACACTTGGGACTGGGAGGATTGGTGAGACTGGGTGAGCAAATGCAGACCCTTTAAAGCAATAATGCATGGCACCCATTCCATGGGTCCCAACTCTCCAGGTTGAAGGCAATATTACTACAGCTATAACATGTACGGGAAACCTAGAGAATGGACACACTGTGAATACGAAAGGTTTCTAAAACTCAACGAATAGTCCCTCTCCTTGTGCACCAGTTTGAGTTTCCAACTGCTTTACTATCAATCTCCCAAATTGGAGAGACAGCACCTTTAACCTCCTGGTTCGCACAGGTTGCCAAAATGGCAAATGATGAAAGGGATGTGGGAGAACCAATGAGAGAGTAGCTGTTAGGCATTTGGACGGGCACATGTCACTCTTCTTTCCAGGTAGGAAGAAGAATTAACCAAAGTCTCAGCCACCCACCGAGAACCGGTATAGTTCGTCAACCAAAATTTTGGACTTGGGTTCAGCTCACAAAGAAACGAGTTAAAAAGTGTAGCTCAGGGGCACAGCAATTCACCAACTGGCAGAGTAATAAAGGGCAACTATCGTGCAACAATCTGTTGAGGGAAGGCAAATAGGCGGACTTGAAAGCGAGGCAGAATAGCATGAAACAGATTTCAAGAGGTACGTTGGAATCGCCTTTAAAGCACAGGAAGAGGTGCACAACTTCGACTATGATGCACTTGGCCAAAAAGGGCGTATGCATTTTCTCCTGAATATATTCAGGAGAAAACGCATACGCCCTTTTTGGCCAAGCAAGCAAGTGGGCAATGCAAATCTGCACTAGAAAGAAGTATCAGTTACCACCGGTCAAAAGGGACATCCACAAAATGGGTAAAAACCAGACAGGCAAGACAGGCCCTGGAGAAAAGGGAGCCTTGTTATGCTGATGGGCGGGATGTAAATTGTCAACTGCCTCTCTGGAGGAGTGCATTGTGTTCCCTAAAACAAGTAAACATCAGAGCTACAGAGCCAAGCGCACTTCCAGTCTAGGGAATATACCTTGGGAAAACTGAAAATCAATAAGACAGAGCCACCCCCAAATTTAGGGCTGCACTGCTTACAAGAACCTCAACTTGTGTACACCTTAAATATCCCAGGAAAGATAAAAATGGTTCACAAAATTGTGGTACTTACGTACGATGGAATATCCCTCAGCCATTAAATCAATGTCATAAGACCAGTAGCAGCAAAATGAGTGGATTCAGGTACGATGATTCTAAGTGAAATAAGTCACACAGAAAAAGATACTTATCATAAGATATCACTTATGAAGATCCTGTAAACATGGCTATACATGAACTGAGTTAGGAAAGAGAACAGAGTCTCACATTTAGAAAACACTCTTATGCCTGCTTAAGGGGGAAGGAGAGGTGGGGTGATGCATAAACCCAGAGTTTGATACAAGCACACGTACCGTTCCATAAACCAACTATGGAATAGACAAGACCTACACCTTCCTCAGTGAAAGGGACTCAAAACCCCATATTTCCCGCAGAGGAATATATCTGACTAGAAATAATCTTAAAACCTATGTATTGATATGTCTCCTTAAGGGAATCAAGTTTTTCTAGACTGGCATAAACAGGGCAGTGAGAATCAGCTCAAACCCACTATACAAAGGAATTTCCAAAACAAAACAAAAAAAACAGGGAAATTCTTTACAATTCCTTCAGGGTCTCTGATGAAACCTGGAATGACCCTATCTTCAATGACAGCTGGATGTGGCATAAGGCTGGACACTTGGGACAGAGAGGATTGGTGAGATTGGGTGAGCAAATGCAGACCTTATAAAGCAATAATGAGTGGCACCCATTCCATGGGTCCCAACTCCACAGGTTTAACGGAATATTACTACAGCTATAACATGTACGGGAAACCTAGAGAATGGACACACTGTGAATACGAAAAGTCTCTAAAACTCAAAGAATAGTGCCTCTCCTGGTGCTCCGGTTTGACTTTCCAACTACTTTACTATCAATCTCCCAACTTGGAGAGACAGCACCTTTAAACTCATGGTTCGCACAGGTTGCCAAATTGGCAGGGGATGAAAGGGAAGAGGGACAACCATTGAGAGAGTAGCTGTTAGGCATTTGGAAGGGCACATGTCACTCTTATTTCCCGGGAGGAAGAATAATTAAAGAAAGTCTCAGCCACCCACCGGGAAACAGTATAGTTCTTGAACCAAAATATTGGACTTGCCTTCAGGTCACAAAAAACGAGTTAAATAATAGAGCTCAGGGGCACAGCAATTCACAAACAGGCAGAGTAATAAAGGACAACTATCGTCCAAAAATCTGTTGAGGGAAGGCAATGAGGCGGACTTGAAAGTGAGGCAGAATAGCAGGAAACAGATTTCAAGAGGTACGTTGGAATTTCCTGTAAAGCACAGGAAGAGGGGCACAACTACGACAATGATGCACTTGGCTAAAAAGGGCATATGTGTTTTCTCCTGAATATATTCAGGAGAAAAAGCATATGACCATTTTGGCCAAGTAAGCAAGCGGGCAATGCAAATCTGCACTACAAAGAAGTATCACTTCCCACCAGTCAAAAGGGACATCCACAAAATGGGTAAAATTCAGAAAGGCACCACAGGCCTTGGAGAAAAGGGAGCCTTGTTATGCTGATGGGTGGGATGTAAATTGCCAACTGCCTCACTGGAGGAGTGCATTGTGTTCCCTAAAACAAGTAAACAACAGAGCTACAGAGCCAAGGGCACTACCAGTGTAGGGAATATACCTTGGGAAAACTGAAAATCAATGAGACAGAGCCACCCCCAAATTTAGGGCTGCACTGCTTACAAGAACCTCAACTTGGGTACACCTTAAGTATCCCAGGAAAGATAAAAATGGTTCAAAAAATTGTGGTACTTACGTACGATGGAATATCCCTCAGCCATGAAATCAATATCTTAAGACAAGTAGCAGCAAAATGAGTGGATTCAGGTACGATGATTCTACGTGAAATAAGTCACACAGAAAAAGAAACTAATCATAAGGTATCACTTATGAAGATCCTGTAAACATGGCTACACATGAACTGAGTTAGGAAAGAGAACAGAGTCTTACATTTAGAAAACACACTTATGCCTGCTTAAGGGGGAAGGAGAGGTGGGGTGATGCATAAAACCAGAGTTTGATGTAAGCACAGGTACCGTTCCAAAAACCAACTATGGAATAGACAAGACCTACACCTTCCTCAGTGAAAGGGACTCAAAACCCCATATTTCCCACAGAGGAATATATCTGACTAGTAAGAATCTTAAAACCTATGTGTTGATATGTCTCCGTAAGGGAACCAAGTGTGTCTAGACTGGCATAAACATGGCAGCGAGAATCAGCTCAAACCCACTATGAAAAGGAATTTGAAAAACAAAAGAAAGGGGAATTCTTTACAATTCCTTCAGGGTCTCTGATGAAGCCTGGAATGACCATATCTACAATGACAGCTGGATGTGGCATAAGGCTGGACACATGGGACTGAGAGGATTGGTGAGATTGGGTGAGCAAATGCAGACCCATTAAAGCAATAATGCATGGCACCCATTCCATGGGTCCCATGTCTCCAGGTGGAAGGGAATATTACTACAGCTATAACATGTATTGGAAACCTAGAGAATGGACACACTGTGAATACGAAAGGTCTCTAAAACTCAATGAATAGTCCCTCTCCTTGTGCGACAGTTTGACTTTCCAACTGCTTTACTATCAATCTCCCAGCTTGGAGAGACAGCACCTTTAACCTACTGTTTCGCACAGGTTGACAATTTGGCAGCGGATGAAAGGGAAGAGGGAGAACCAATGAAAGAGTAGCTGCTGGGATTTGGACGGGCGCATGTCATTCTTATTTCCCGGGAGGAAGAAGAATTGATCAATGTCTCAGCAACCCACTAGGAACAAGTATATTTCCTGAACCAAAATATTGGACTTGCTTTCAGCTCACAAAAAACGAGTTAAATAATGGAGCTCAGGGCCACAGTAATTCACAAACAGGCAGAGTAATAAAGCAGAACTATCACCCAAAAATCTGTTGAGGGAAGGCAACAAGGCTGACTTGAAAGCGAGGCAGAATAGCAGGGAACAGATTTCAAGAGATACATGGGAATCGCTTGTAAAGCACAGGAAGAGGGGAACAATTTCCACAATGATGCACTTGGCCAAAAAGGGCGTATGTATTTTTTCCTGAATATATTCAGGAGAAAACCCATACGCCATTTTTGGACAAGCAAGCAAGCGGGCAATGCAACTCAGCACTACAAAGAAGTATCACTTCCCCCAGTCAAAAGGGACATCCAAAAAATGGGTAAAAATCAGAAAGGCAAGACAGGCCAGGGTGAACAGGGAGCCTTGTTATGCTGATGGGTTGGATGTAAATTGCCAACTGCCTCTCTGGAGGAGTGCATTGTGTTCCCTAAAACAAGCAAACAACGGAGCTACAGAGCCAAGGGCACTAAAAGTCTGGGGAATATTCCTTGGGAAAACTGAAAATCAATAAGAGAGAGCCACCCCAATATTTAGCGCTGCACTGCTTACAAGATCCTCAACTTGGGTACACCTTAAATATCCCAGGAAAGATAAAAATGGTTCAAAAAATTGTGGTACTTACGTACGACGGAATATCCCTCAGCCATGAAATCAATGTCATAAGACCAGTAGCAGCAAAATGAGTGGATTCAGGTACGATGATTCTAAGTGAAATAAGTCACACAGAAAAAGAAACTTATCATAAGATATCACTTATGAAGATCCTGTAAACATGGCTACACATGAACTGAGTTAGGAAAGAGAACAGAGTCTCACATTTAGAAAACACTCTTATGCCTGCTTAAGGGGGAAGGAGAGGTGGGGTGATGCATAAAACCAGAGTTTGATATAAGGACAGGTACCGTTCCAAAAACCAACTGTGGATTAGACAAGACCTACACCTTCCTCAGTGAAAGGGACTCAAAACCCCATATTTCCCGCAGAGGAATATATCTGACTTGTAAGAATCTTAAAACCTATGTATTGATATGTCTCCATAAGGGAATCAAGTGAGTCTAGACTAGCATAAACATGGCAGCGAGAATCAGCTCAAACCCACTATAAAAAGGAATTTCAAAAACAGAACAAAAAAACAGGGAAATTCTTTACAATTCCTTCAGGGTCTATGATGAAACCTGGAATGACCCTATCTACAATGACAGCTGGTTGTGGCATAAGGCTGGACACATGGGACTGAGAGGATTGGTTTGATTGGGTGAGCAAATGCAGACCCTTTAAAGCAATAATGCATGGCGCCCATTCCTTGGGTCCCATGTCTCCAGGTTGAAGGGAATATTACTACAGCTATAACATTTAAGGGAAACCTAGAGAATGGACACACTGTGAATACGAAAGGTCTCTAAAATTCAACGAATAATCCCTCTACTGGTGCTCCGGTTTGACTTTCCAACTGCTTTACTATCAATCTCCCAGCTTGGAGAGACAGCACCTTTAACCTCCTGGATCGCACAGGTGGCTAATTTGGCAGTGGATGAAAGGGAAGAGGGAGAACCAATGAAAGAGTAGTTGTTAGGCATTTGGACGGGCCCATGTCACTCTCATTTCCCGGGAGGAAGAAGAATTAACCAAAGTCTCAGCCACCCACCGGGAATCAGTATAGTTCCTGTACCAAAATATTGGACTTGCGTTCAGCTCACAAAAAACGAGTTAAATAATGGAGCTCGCGGGCACAGCAATTCACAAAGAGGCACAGTAATAAACGACCACTATTGTCCAAAAATCTGTTGAGGGCAGGCAAAGAGGCGGACTTGAAAGTGAGGCAGAAAAGCAGGAAACAGATTTCAAGAGATACATTGGAATTGCCTTTAAAGCACAGGAAGAGGGGCACAACTTCAACAATGATGCACTTGGCCAAAATTAGGTGTATGAGTTTTCTCCTGAATATATTCAGGAGAAAACGCATATGACCATTTTGGCCAAGCAAGCAAGCGGGCAATGCAAATCTGCACTACAAAGAAGTATCACTTCCCACCTGTCAAAAGGGACATCGGAAAAATGGGTAAAATTCAGAAAGGCAAGACAGGCCCTGGAGAACAGGGAGCCTTGTTATGCTGATGGGCGGGATGTAAATTGCGAACTGCATCTCTGGAGGAGTGCATTGTGTTCCCTAAAACAAGTAAACAACAGAGCTACAGAGCCAAGGGCACAACCAGTCTGGGGAATATTCCTTGGGAAAACTGAAAATCAATAAGAGAGAGCCACCCAAATATTTAGGTCTGCACTGCTTACAAGAACCTTAACTTGAGTACACCTTAAGTATCCAAGGAAATATAAAAATGGTTCAAAAAATTTTAGTACTTAACGTACGATGGAATATCCCTCAGCCATGAAATCAATGTCATAAGGCCAGTAGCAGCAAAATGAGTTTATTCAGGTATGATGATTCTAAGTGAAATAAGTCACACAGAAAAAGAAACTTATCATAAGATATCACTTATGAAGATCCTGTAAACATGGCTACACATGAACTGAGTTAGGAAAGAGAACAAAGTCTCACATTTAGAAAACACTCTTATGCCTGCTTAAGGGGGAAGGAGAGGTGGGGTGATGCATAGAACCAGAGTTTGATATAAGCACAGGTACCGTTCTAAAAACCAACTATGGATTAGACAAGACCTACACCTTCCTCAGTGAAAGGGTCTCAAAACCCCATATTTCCCGCAGAGGAAAATATCTGACTTGTAAGAATCTTAAAACCTATGTATTGATATGTCTCCATAAGGGAATCAAGTGAGTCTAGACTAGCATAAACATGGCAGCGAGAATCAGCTCAAACCCACTATAAAAAGGAATTTCAAAAACAAAACAAAAAGACAGGGAAATTCTTTACAAATCCTTCAGGGTCTCTGATGATACCTGGAATGACCCTAACTACAATGACAGCTGGATGTGGCATAAGGCTGGACACATGGGACTGAGAGGACTGGTGAGATTGGGTGAGCAAATGCAGACCCTTTAAAGCAATAATGCATGGCACCCATTCCATGGGTCCCAACTCTCCACGTTGAAGGGAATATTACTAGAGCTATAACATGTATGGGAATCCTACAGAATGGACACACTGTGAATACGAAAGGTTTCTAAAACTCAAAGAATAGTCCCTCTCCTTGTGCGCCAGTTTGACCTTCCAACTCCTTTACTATCAATCTCCCAACTTGGAGAGACAGCACCTTTAACCTCCTGGTTCCCACAGGTTGCCAATTTGGCAAAGGATGAAAGGGAAGAGGGAGAACCAATGAGAGAGTAGCTGTTAGGCATTTGGACGGGCTCATGTCACTCTTATTTCCCAGGAGGAAGAAGAATTAACCAAACTCTCAGCCACATACCAAAACCAGTATCGTTTCTGAACCAAAATATTGGACTTGCATTCAGCTCACAAAAAACGAGTTAAAAAATGGAGCTCAGGGGCACAGCAATTCACAAACTGGCAGAGTAATAAAGGGCAACTATCGTCCAAAAATCTGTTGAGGGAAGGCAACGAGGTGGACTTGAAATCGAGGCAGAATAGCAGGAAACAGATTTCAAGAGTTACGTTGGAATCGCCTTTAAAGCACAGGAATAGGGGCACAACTTCAACAATGATGCACTTGGCCAAAAAGGGCGTATGTGTTTACTCCTGAATATATTCAGGAGAAAACGCATATGCCCTTTTTGGCCAAGCAAGCAAGCGGGCAGTGCAACTCTGCACTACAAAGAAGTATCACTTCCCACCGGTCAAAAGGGACATCCACAAAATGGGTAAAAATCAGAAAGGCTAGAGAGGCCCTGGAGAACAGGGAGACCTGTTATGCTGATGGGCGTGATATAAATTGCCCACTGCCTCGCTGGAGGAGTGCATTTTGTTCCCTAAAGCAAGTAAACAACAGAGCTACAGAGCGAAGGGCACTTCCACTCTAGGGAATATACATTGAGAAAATTGAAAATCAATAAGACAGAGCCACGCCAAAATATAGGTCTTCACTGCTTACAAGAACCTCAACTAGGCTACACCTTAAATATCCCAGGAAAGACAAAAATTGTTCAAGAAATTGTGGTAATTACATACGATGGAATATACCTCTTCCATGAAATCAATGTCATCAGGCAAGTAGCAGCAAAATTAGTGGATTCAGTTACAATGATTCTAAGTGAAATTAGTCACAGAGCAAAAGAAACTTATCATAAGATATCACTTATGAAGGTCCTGTAAACATGGCTACACATGAACTGAGTGAGGAAAGAGAAGAGAGTCTCACATTTAGAAAACACTCTTACGCCTGCTTAAGGGGGAAGGAGAGTTGGGGTGTTGCATAAAACCAGAGTTTGATATTAATACAGGCACCATTCCAGAAACCAAACACAGAATAGATAAGATCTACACCTTCCTCACTGAAAGGGGATCAACACCCCATACTTCCCTCAGAGGAATAAATCTGACAAGTAAGAATCTAAAAACCTATGTACTGATATGTCTCCGTAAGGGAATCAAGTGTGTCTAGACTGGCATAAACATGGCAGCGAGAATCAGTTCAAAACCACTATTAAAATGAATTTGAAAAACAACAAAAGAGGGAAATTCTTTACAATTCCTTCAGGGTCTCTGATGAAATCTGGAATGACCCTGTCTACAATGACAGCTGGATGTGGCATAAGGCTGGACACTTGGGACTGGGAGGATTGGTGAGACTGGGTGAGCAAATGCAGACCCTTTAAAGCAATAATGCATGGCACCCATTCCATGGGTCCCAACTCTCCAGGTTGAAGGCAATATTACTACAGCTATAACATGTACGGGAAACCTAGAGAATGGACACACTGTGAATACGAAAGGTTTCTAAAACTCAACGAATAGTCCCTCTCCTTGTGCACCAGTTTGAGTTTCCAACTGCTTTACTATCAATCTCCCAAATTGGAGAGACAGCACCTTTAACCTCCTGGTTCGCACAGGTTGCCAAAATGGCAAATGATGAAAGGGATGTGGGAGAACCAATGAGAGAGTAGCTGTTAGGCATTTGGACGGGCACATGTCACTCTTCTTTCCAGGTAGGAAGAAGAATTAACCAAAGTCTCAGCCACCCACCGAGAACCGGTATAGTTCGTCAACCAAAATTTTGGACTTGGGTTCAGCTCACAAAGAAACGAGTTAAAAAGTGTAGCTCAGGGGCACAGCAATTCACCAACTGGCAGAGTAATAAAGGGCAACTATTGTGCAACAATCTGTTGAGGGAAGGCAAATAGGCGGACTTGAAAGCGAGGCAGAATAGCATGAAACAGATTTCAAGAGGTACATTGGAATCGCCTTTAAAGCACAGGAAGAGGTGCACAACTTCGACTATGATGCACTTGGCCAAAAAGGGCGTATGCATTTTCTCCTGAATATATTCAGGAGAAAACGCATACGCCCTTTTTGGCCAAGCAAGCAAGTGGGCAATGCAAATCTGCACTAGAAAGAAGTATCAGTTACCACCGGTCAAAAGGGACATCCACAAAATGGGTAAAAACCAGACAGGCAAGACAGGCCCTGGAGAAAAGGGAGCCTTGTTATGCTGATGGGCGGGATGTAAATTGTCAACTGCCTCTCTGGAGGAGTGCATTGTGTTCCCTAAAACAAGTAAACATCAGAGCTACAGAGCCAAGCGCACTTCCAGTCTAGGGAATATACCTTGGGAAAACTGAAAATCAATAAGACAGAGCCACCCCCAAATTTAGGGCTGCACTGCTTACAAGAACCTCAACTTGTGTACACCTTAAATATCCCAGGAAAGATAAAAATGGTTCACAAAATTGTGGTACTTACGTACGATGGAATATCCCTCAGCCATTAAATAAATGTCATAAGACCAGTAGCAGCAAAATGAGTGGATTCAGGTACGATGATTCTAAGTGAAATAAGTCACACAGAAAAAGATACTTATCATAAGATATCACTTATGAAGATCCTGTAAACATGGCTATACATGAACTGAGTTAGGAAAGAGAACAGAGTCTCACATTTAGAAAACACTCTTATGCCTGCTTAAGGGGGAAGGAGAGGTGGGGTGATGCATAAACCCAGAGTTTGATACAAGCACATGTACCGTTCCATAAACCAACTATGGAATAGACAAGACCTACACCTTCCTCAGTGAAAGGGACTCAAAACCCCATATTTCCCGCAGAGGAATATATCTGACTAGAAATAATCTTAAAACCTATGTATTGATATGTCTCCTTAAGGGAATCAAGTTTTTCTAGACTGGCATAAACATGGCAGCGAGAATCAGCTCAAACCCACTATAAAAAGGAATTTCAAAACAAAACATAAAAACAGGGAAATTCTTTACAATTCCTTCAGGGTCTCTGATGAAACCTGGAATGACCCTATCTACAACGACAGCTGGATGTTGCATAAGGTTGGACACATGTGTCTGAGAGGATTGGTGAGATTGGGTGAGCAAATGCTGACTATTTAAAGAAATAATGCATGGTACCCATTCCATGTGTCCCAACTCTCCAGGATGAAGGGTATATTACTATAGCTATAACATGTAGAGGAAACCTAAGAATGGACACAGTGTGAATACGAAAGGTTTCTAAACCTCAATGAATAGTCCCTCTCCTTTTGCGCCAGTTGGACTTTCCAACTGCTTTACTATCAATCTCCCAACTTGGAGAGACAGCACCTTTAACCTCCTGTTTCACACAGGTTGCCAATTTGGCAAAGGATGAGAGGGAAGTGGGAGAACCAATGAGAGAGTAGCTGTTAGGCATTTGGACGGGCACATGTCACTCTTATTTCCCGGGAGGAAGAAGAATTAACCAAAGTCTCAGCCACCCACCGAAAACCAGTAGAGGTTCTGAACCAAAATATTGGACTTGAGTTCAGCTCACAAAAAACGAGATAAAAAATGGAGCTCAGGGGCACAGCAATTAACAAACTGGCAGATTAATAAAGGGCAACTATCGTCGAAAAATCTGTTGAGGGAAGGCAAGGAGGTGGACTTGAAAGCGAGGCAGAAGAGTAGGAAACAGATTTCAGTAGGTACGTTGGAATTGCCTTTAAAGCACAGGAAGAGGGGCTCAACTTCGACAATGATGCACTTGGCCAAAAAGGGCGTTTGTGTTTTCTCCTAAATATATTCAGGAGAAAACGCATACGCCCTTTTTGGACAAGCAAGCAAGCGGGCAATGCAAATCTGCACTACAAAGAAGTATCACTTCCCACCGGTCAAAAGGGATATCCACAAAATGGGTAAAAACCAGAAAGGCAAGAAAGGCCCTGGAGAATAGGGAGCCTTGTTATGCTGATGGGCAGCATGTAAATTGCCAACTGCCTATCTAGATGAGTGCATTGTGTTCTCTGAAACAAGTAAACAACAGAGGTACAGAGCCAAGGGCATTTCCAGTCTAGAGAATATACCTTGGGAAAACTGAAAATCAATAAGACAGAACCACCCCAAAATTTAGGGTTGCACTGCTTACAAGAAACTCATCTTGGGTACACCTTATATATCCCAGGAAAGATAAAAATGGTTCAAAAAATTGTGGTATTTACATACGATGGAATATCCCTAAGCCATGAAATCAATGTCATAAGACCAGTAGAAGCAAAATGAGTGGATTCAGGTACGATGATTCTAAGTGAAATAAGTCACACAGAAAAAGAAACTTATCATAAAATATCACTTATGAAGAACCTGTAAACATGGCTACACATGAACTGAGTTAGGAAAGAGAACAGAGTCTCACATTTACAAAACACTCTTATGCCTGCTTAAGGGGGAAGGAGAGGTGGCGTGATGCATAAAACCAGAGTTTGATATAAGCACAGGTACCGTTCCAAAAACCAACTATGGAATAGACAAGACCTACACCTTCCTCAGTGAAAGGGACTCAAAACCCCATATTTCCCGCAGAGGAATATATCTGACTAGTAAGAATCTTAAATCCTATGTATTGATATGTCTCTGTAAGGGAATCAAGTGTTTCTAGACTGGCATAAACATGGCAGCGAGAATCAGCTCAAACCCACTATAAAAAGGAATTTCATAAACAAAACATGAAAACAGGGAAATTCTTTACAGTTCCTTCACGGTCTCTGATGAAACCTGGAAAGACCCTATCTACAACGACAGCTGGATGTGGCATAAGGCTGGACACATGGGACTGAGAGGATTGCTGAGATTCGGTGAGCAAATGCAGACCATTTAAAGGAACAATGCATGGCAACCATTCCATGTGTCCCAACTCTCCCGGTTGAAGGGAATATTACTATAGCTATAACATGTAAGGGAAACATAAGAATGGACACACTGTGAATATGAAAGGTTTCTAAAACTCAACGAATAGTCCCTCTCCTTGTGCTTCAGTTTGACTTTCCAACCACTTTACTATCAATCTCCGAACTTGGAGAGACAGCACCTTTAACCTCCTGGTTCGCACAGGTTGCCAATTTGGCAAAGGATGAAAGGGAAGAGGGAGAACCAATGAGAGAGTAGCTGTTACGCATTTGGACGGGCACATGTCAATCTTATTTCCTGGGAGGAAGAAGAATTAACCAAAGCCTCAGCCACCCACCGGGAGCCAGTATAGGTCATCAACCAAAACTTTGGACTTGCGTTCAGCTCACAAAAAACAAGTTAAAAGGGGAGCTCAGGGGCACAACAATTCCAAACTGGCAGAGTAATAAAGGGCAACTATCGTCCAACAATCTATTGAGGGAAGGCAACTAGACGGAATTGAAATCGAGGCAGAAGAGCAGGAAACAGATTTCAAGGAGTAAGTTGGAATCGCCTTTAAAGCACAGGAAGAGGGGCACAATTTCGACTATGATGCACTTGGCCAAAAAGGGCGTATGTGTTTTCTCCTGAATATATTGGGAGAAAACGCATACGCCCTTTTTGGCCAAGCAAGCAATTGGGCAATGCAAATCTGCACTACAAAGAAGTATCACTTCCCACCGGTCAAAAGGGACATCCACAAAATGGGTAAAATTCAGAAAGGCAAGACAGGCCCTGGAGAACAGGGAGCCTTGTTATGCTGATGGGATGGATGTAAATTGTCCACTGCCTCTCTGGAGGAGTGCATTGTGTTCCCTAAAACAAGTAAACAACAGAGCTACAGAGCCAAGGGCACTTCCAGTCTAGGGAATATACCTTGGGAAAACTGAAAATCAATAAGACAGAGCCACCCCAAAATTTAGGGCTGCACTGCTTACAAGAACCACAACTTGTGTACACCTTATATATCCCAGGAAAGATAAAAATGGTTCAAAAAATTGTGGTACTTACGTACGATGGAATATCCCTCAGCCGTGAAATCAATGTCATAAGACCAGTAGCAGGAAAATGTGTGGATTCAGGTACGATGATTCTAAGTGAAATAAGTCACACAGAAAAAGAAACTTATCATAAGATATCACTTATGAAGATCCTGTAAACATGGCTACACATGAACTGAGTTCGGAAAGAGAACAGAGTCTCACATTTAGAAAACACTCTTATGCCTGCTTAAGGGGGAAGGAGAGGAGGGGTGATGCATAAAACCAGAGTTTGATATAAGCACAGGTACCGTTCCAAAAACCAACTATGGAATAGACAAGACCTACACCTTCCTCAGTGAAAGGGACTCAAAACCCCATATTTCCCGCAGAGGAATATATCTTACTAGTAAGAATCTTAAAACCTATGTATTGATATGTCTCCATAAGGGAATCAAGTGTTTCTAGACTGGCATAAACATGGCAGCGAGAATCAGCTCAAACCCAGTATAAAAAGGAATTTCAAAAACAAAACATGAAAACAGGGAAATTCTTTACAATTCCTTCAGGGTCTCTGATGAAACCTGGAATGACCCTATCTACAACGACAGCTGAATGTGGCATAAGGCTGGACACATGTGACTGAGAGGATTGGTGAGATTGGGTGAGAAAATGCAGACCCTTTAAAGCAATAATGCGTGGCACCCATTCCATGTGTCCCAACTCTCCCGGTTGAAGGGAATATTAATATAGCTATAACATGTAAGGGAAACCTAAGAATGGACACACTGTGAATATGAAAGGTTTCTAAAACTCAACGAATAGTCCCTCTCCTTGTGATTCAGTTTGACTTTCCAACCACTTTACTATCAATCTCCGAACTTGGAGAGACAGCACCTTTAACCTCCTGGTTCGCACAGGTTGCCAATTTGGCAAAGGATGAAAGGGAAGAGGGAGAACCAATGAGAGAGTAGCTGTTACGCATTTGGACGGGCACATGTCAATCTTATTTCCTGGGAGGAAGAAGAATTATCCAAAGCCTCATCCACCCACCGGGAGACAGTATAGGTCGTCAACCAAAACTTTGGACTTGCGTTCAGGTCACAAAAAACGAGTTAAAAAGTGGAGCTCAGGGGCACAACAATTCCAAACTGGCAGAGTAATAAAGGGCAACTATCGTCCAACAATCTGTTGAGGGAAGGCAACTAGGCGGAATTGAAATCGAGGCAGAAGAGCAGGAAACAGATTTCAAGGAGTAAGTTGGAATCGCCTTTAAAGCACAGGAAGAGGGGCACAATTTCGACTATGATGCACTTGGCCAAAATGGGCGTATGTGTTTTCTCCTGAATATATTGGGAGAAAACGCATACGCCCTTTTTGGGCAAGCAAGCAAGTGGGCAATGCAAATCTGCACTAGAAAGAAGTATCACTTCCCAGCGGTCAAAAGGGACATCCACAAAATGGGTAAAAACCAGAAAGGCAAGACAGGCCCTGGAGAACAGGGAGCCTTGTTATGCTGATGGGATGGATGTAAATTGTCCACTGCCTCTCTGGAGGAGTGCATTGTGTTCCCTAAAACAAGTATACAACAGATCTACAGAGCCAAGGGCTCTTCCAGTCTAGGGAATATACCTTGGGAAAACTGAAAATCAATAAGACAGAGCCACCCCAAAATTTAGGGCTGCACTGCTTACAAGTACTTCAACTTCTGTACACCTTAAATATCCCAGGAAAGATAAAAATGGTTCAAAAAATTGTGGTATTTATGTACGATGGAATATCCCTCAGCCATGAAATCAATGTCATAAGACCAGTAGCAGGAAAATGAGTGGATTCAGGTACGATGATTCTAAGTGAAATAAGTCACACAGAAAAAGAAACTTATCATAAGATATCACTTATGAAGATCCTGTAAACATGGCTACACATGAACTGAGTTCGGAAAGAGAACAGAGTCTCACATTTAGAAAACACTCTTCTGCCTGCTTAAGGGGGAAGGAGAGGAGGGGTGATGCATAAAACCAGAGTTTGATATAAGCACAGGTACCGTTCCAAAAACCAGCTATGGAATAGCCAAGACCTACACCTTCCTCAGAGAAAGGGACTCAAAACCCCATATTTCCCGCAGAGGAATATATCTTACTAGTAAGAAACTTAAAACCTATGTATTGATATGTCTCCGTAAGGGAATCAAGTGTTTCTAGACTGGCATAAACATGGCAGAGAGAATCAGCTCAAACCCACTATAAAAAGGAATTTCAAAAACAAAACATGAAAACAGAGAAATTCTTTACAATTCCTTCAGGGTCTCTGATGAAACCTGGAATGACCCTATCTACAACTACAGCTGGATGTGGCTTAAGGCTGGACACATGGGACTGAGAGGATTTTTGAGATTGGGTGAGCAAATGCAGACCCTTTAAAGCAATAATACATGGCACCCATTCCATGTGTCACAACTCTCCCGGTTGAAGGATATATTACTATAGCTATAACATGTAAGGGAAACCTAAGAATGGCACACTGTGAATATGAAAGTTTTCTAAAACTCAACGAATAGTCCCTCTCCTTGTGCGCCAGTTTGACTTTCCAACTGCTTTACTATCAATCTCCGAACTTGGAGAGACAGCACCTTTAACCTCCTGGTTCGCACAGGTTGCCAATTTGGCAAAGGATGAAAGTGAAGAGGGAGAACCAATGAGAGAGTATCTGTTAGGCATTTGGACGGGCACATGTCACTCTCATTTCCCGGGAGGAAGAAGAAATAACCAAACTCTCAGCCACCCACCAAAAACCAGTATAGGTTCTGAACCAAAATATTGGACTTGCGTTCAGCTCACAAAAAATGAGTTAAAAAGTGGAGCTCAGGGGCACAGCAATTCACAAACTTGCAGAGTAATAAAGGGCAACTATCGACCAACAATCTGTTGAGGGAAGGCAACTAGGCGGACTTGAAAGCCAGGCAGAATAGCAGGAAACAGATTTCAAGGTGTATGTTGGAATCGCCTTTAAAGCACAGGAAGAGGGGCACAATATCGACTATGATTCACATGGCCAAAATGGGCGTATGCATTTTCTCCTGAATATATTCAGGAGAAAACGCATACGCCCTTTTTGGCCAAGCAAGCAAGTGGGAAATGCAAATCTGCACTACAAAGAAGTATCACTTCCCACCGGTCTAATGGGACATCCACAAAATGGGTAAAATCCAGAAAGGCAAGACAGGCACTGGAGAATAGGGAGCCGTGTTATGCTGATGGGCGGGATTTAAATTGTCAACTGCCTCTCTGGAGGAGTGCATTGTGTTCCCTAAAACAAGTAAACAACAAAGCTACAGAGACAAGGGCACTTCCAATCTAGGGAATATAACTTGGGAAAACTGAAAATCAATAAGACAGAGCCACCCCAAAATTTAGGGCTGCACTGCTTACAAGAACCTCAACTTCTCTACACCTTAAATATCCCAGGAAAGATAAAAATGGTGCAAAAAATTGTGGTACTTATGTACGATGGAATATCCCTCAACCATGAAATCAATGTCATAAGACCAGTAGCAGCAAAATGAGTGGATTCAGGTACGATGATTCTAAGTGAAATAAGTCACACAGAAAAAGAAACTTATCATAAGATATCACTTATGAAGATCCTGTAAACATGGCTACACATGAACTGAGTTAGGAAAGAGAACAGAGTCTCACATTTAGAAAACACTCTTATGCCTGCTTAAGGGTGAAGGAGAGGTGGGGCGATGCATAAACACAGAGTTTGATATAAGCACAGGTATCGTTCCAAAAACCAACTATGGAATAGACAAGACCTACACCTTCCTCAGTGAAAGGGACTCAAAACCCCATATTTCCCACAGAGGAATATATCTGACTAGTAAGAATCTTAAAACCTATGTATTGATATGTCTCCGTAAGGGAACCAAGTTTTTCTTGAATGACATAAACACGGCAGTGAGAATCAGCTCAAACCCACTATAAAAATGAATTTCAAAACAAAACAAAAAAAAAACAGTAAAATTCTTACAGAATACCTTCAGGGGTTCTAATGAATCCTGGAATGACCCTATCTACAACAACAGCTGGATGTGGCATTAGGCTGGTCACTTGGGACTGAGAGGATTGGTGAGATTGGGTGAGAAAATGCAGACCCTTTAAAACAATAATGCCTGCCACGCATTCCATGGTTCCCTACTCTCCAGGTAGAAGGGAATATCACAACAGTTATAACATGTTTGGGAAACCTAGAGAATGGACACCCACTGATGGTGAAAGGTTTCTAAAACTCTACTATTTTTTTCTATCTTTGTGTTCCAGTTTGACATTCCAACTGCTTTACTATCAATATCCCAAATTGGAGAGTTAGCCCCTATAACCTCCTCGTTCGCACAGTTGGCAAATTGTTCAGAGGATATAAGGGAAGAGGGAGAACCAATGAGAGAGTAACTGTAGGCATTTGGACGGCCACATGTCACTCTAATTTCCTGTCATGAAGAAGAATTAACCAAACTCTCAGCCTACCCCCCCCCAGAACCAGTATAAGTCCTGAAGCAAAATTATGGATTTGCGGTCAGCTCACAAAAACGCAAGTTGAAAAAGGGAGCTCAGGGGCACAGCAATTCACTAACTTACAGAATTATAAAGGACTAATCACTTCCAAAAATCTATTGAGGGAAAGCCAGGAGGAGGACTTGAAAATGAGGCAGAATTGCACGAAACAGATTTCAAGAAGTACATTGGAATGGCCTTTAAACATAGGAAAAGCATCAAAACTTCGACAATTATAGAATTGGCCATAGAGGGCATATGCGTTTTCACTTGAATATATTCAGGAGGAAACACATATGCCCTTTTTGGCGAACCAAGCAACCACACAATGCCAATCTGCACTACAAGAAGTATCACTTCCCACCAGTCAAAAGGGACATCAGTAAAAGGTATAAAATCCAGAAAGGCAAGACAGGATCTGGAGAACAGGGAGGCTTGTTATGCTAAAGGGCGGGATGTAAATTGCCAACTGCCTCTCTGGAGGAGTGCATTGTGTTCCCTAAAACAAGGAAAAAACAGAGCTACAGAGCCAAGGGCACTTCCAGTCTAGGGAATTTACCTTGGGAAAAATGAAAATCAAAAAGACAGAGCCTCCCCAAAATTTAGGGCTGCACTGCTTACAACAACCTCAACTTGGTACACCTTAAATATCCGAGGAAAGACAAAAATGGTTCAAAAAATTGTGGTACTAACGTACGATGGAATACCCCTCAGCCATGAAATCAATGTCATAAGGCCAGTAGCAGCAAAATGAGTGGATTCAGGTACGATGATTCTAAGTGAAATAAGTCACAGAGTAAAGAAACTTATCATAAGATATCACTTATGAATGTTCAGTAAACATGGCTACACATGAACTGAGTTAGGAAAGAGAACAGAGTCTCACATTTAGAAAACAAACTTATGCCTGCTTATGGGGGAAAGAGAGGTGGGGTGATGCATAAAACCCGAGTTTGATATTAGTACAGGTACCGTTCCAAAAACCAAATACGGAATAGACAAGACCTACACCTTCCTCAGTGAAAGGGACGCAACACCCCATATTTCCCGCAGAGGAAGATATCTGACTAGAATGAATCTTAAAATCTATTAATTGATATGTCTCCATAAGCGAATCAAGTGTGCCTAGACTGGCATAAACCTGGCAGCGAGAATCATCTCAAACCCACTCTTAAAAGGAATTTCAAAAACAAAACAAAAAAACAGGGAAATTATTCACACTTCCTTCAGGGTATTTGATGAAACCTGGAATGACCCTATCTACAACGACAGCTGGATGTGGCATAAGGCTGGACACTTGGGACTGAGAGGATTGGTGAGTTTGGGTGAGCAAATGCAGACCCTTTAAAGCAATAATGCGTGGCACCCATTCCATGATTCCCAACTCTCCAGGTTGAACGGAATATTACTACAGGTATAACATGTATGGGAATCCTAGAGAATGGACACACAGTGAATATGAAAGGTTTCTAAAACTCAACGAATAGTCCCTCTCCGGTGCTCAGTTTCACATTCCAACTGCTTTACTTTCAATATCCCATATTGGAGAGAGAGCCCCTTTAACCTCCTGGTTAGCACAGGATGCCAAATTGTCAGAGGATGAACGGGAAAAGGGAGAACCAATGAGATAGTAGCTGTTAGGCATTTGGACGGGCACATACCGCTCTAATTTCATGGCAGGAAGAAGAATTAACCAAAGTCTCAGCAACCAGCCGGGAACCAGTATAGGTCATGAACCAAAATTTGGACTTGCGGTCAGCTCACAAAAAACGAGTTGAAAATTGGAGCTCAGGGGCACAACAATTCACAAACAGGCAGAGTAATAAATGACAACTCTCGGACAAATATCTTTTGAGGGAAGGCAATGAGGCGGACTTGAAAGCGAGGCAGAATAGCAGGAAACAGATTTAAAGAGGTACGTTGGAATCACATTTAAAGCACAGGAAGAGGGGCACAACTTCGACAATGATGCACTTGGCCAAAAAGGGCGTATGCATTTTCTCCTGAATATATTCAGGAGAAAACGCATATGCCCTTTTTGGCCAAGCAAGCAAGTGGGCAATGCAAATCTGCACTACAAAGAAGTATCACTTCCCACTCGTCAAAAGGGACATCTGCAAAATGTGTAAAAACCAGAAAGGCAAGACAGGCCCTGGAGAACAGGGAGCCTTGTTATGCTGATGGGCGGGATGTAAATTGCGAACTGCCTCTCTGGAGGAGTGCATTGTGTTCCCTAAAACAAGTAAACAACAGAGCTACAGAGTCAAGGGCACTTCCAGTCTAGGAAATATACTTTGGGAAAACTGAAAATCAATAAGACAGAGCCACCACAAAATTTAGGGCTTCACTGCTTACAAGAACCTCAACTTGGGTATACCTTAAATATCCCAGGAAAGACAAAAATGTTTCAAGAAATTGTGGTACTTACGTATGATCGTATATCCCTCAGTCATGAAATCAATTTCATAAGGCCAGTAGCAGCAAAATGAGTGGATTCAGGGACGATGATTCTAAGTGTAATAAGTCACACAGAAAAAGAAACTTATCATAAGATATCACTTATGAAGGTCCTGTAAACATGGCCTCACATGAACTGAGTTAGGAAAGATACCAGAGTAACGAATCATATCATAAGATATCACTCATAGCGGGAATGTACACATGGCTACACATGAACTGATTTACAAACACAACGGAGTCACAAATTTAGAAAACAAGCTTCTGCCTGCATAAGGGGAAATGCGAGGTGGGGTGATGCATAAAATCACAGTTTTAAATTAGCACCGATACCGTTATATAAACCAAGTATATAATAGACAACCACTACTCCCGCCACAATGAACTGGACTCAACACCCCCTATTCATTGCAAGGAATATGTCTGACACTCAGTATTTTAAAACATATGTATTCTCATGTCTCCATAAAGGAATCATGTGTGTGTATAACGGCATGAACAGAGCACTGAAATTCAGTTAAACCCACTTATAAAAATAAATTTCAAAAGCAAAATGCAAAAACAGCGAAACAGTTAGAAAGTCCTAAAAATTTCATTCAGGGCCTGTGATGCAACCTGGATTGACCACCTTTACACCCACAGCTGGATGAGACATAAGACTGGACACTTGGGGCTGACAAGATTGCTGAGGTTCTGTGAGCAAAAGAACACCACTTAGAGCAATACTGTGTGCTACCCATTCTAGTGGTCCCAACTCTCCCGGTTTAAGGGAATCTTCCTACAGTTAAAACATGCATGGGAAACCCAGTGAATGGTACACTGTGTAATTGGGAAAGTTTTCTAAAAGGTACCTCATTTTTCCTTTTGTCGTGCTCGTCTTCGCCATTCCATCTGCATTACTAAAATTCTCCCCACTTGGAGTGTCAGCGCCTTTACCCACCTGTTATGCACAGTTTGCAAATTGTGCAGAGGATGAACTGGAAGTGGGGGAATAAATGAGAGATTAGCTGTAGGTGTTTGGATGGGCACATGTCACTCTAGTTTCCCACCAGGAAGAAGAATTAACCAAAGGCTCAGCCTGAAGCCCCGGAACAAGACTAGGGCCTAAAGCCATCCTGTGGTATTGCAGCCAGCTCACAAAGAGGCGAGTTGAAAAATGGAAATCAGGGGCACAGCAATTCACAAACTTGAAGAGTTATAAAGGGCAACTATCATCCAGAAATATATTGAGGAAAGGCAGTGAAGAGGATTTGAATGCAAGGCAGATTTGAAGGAAACAGATTTCAAGAGGTAGATTGGAGTCGTCTTTAAAGCACATGAAAAGCAACAGAATTTCGACAATGTTGCCCTTGGCTGAAAAGGGATTATGTGTATTTTCTTGAATATATTCGGGTAAAAATGCATATGCCCTTTTTGGCCAAGCAAACCATCAGGCATTGCAAATCCACACTACAGAGAAGTGTCCCTTACCTCCAGTCAAAAGGGCCATCCACAAATAGTGTAAACACCACAAATGCAGGATAGGCCATGGAGAAAAGGGAGCCTGGTTACGCTGATGGACAGGATGTAAATTGCCAACAGCCTCTCTGGAGAACTGTATGTTGTTTTCTAAAACAGAGCTACAGAGCATAGCACACTTCCACTCATGGGCGTGTATTTTGGGAAAACTAAAAATCCACAACACACAAACAGCCCAAACTTTAGGGCTGCTCTGTTTACAAGAACCTCGACTTCAGTACACTTTAAATATCCCAGGAAAGGAAAAAGAATGGATATAGATGTTGTGGTACTTATATACAATGGAATGTCACTCAGACATAAAATCAATGTCATAAGGCCAATAGCAGCTTAATGAGTGGCTTTAGGTATGATTATGCTAAGTGAAATGAGCCACAAAGTAAAAGAAACTTATTGTAATATATCACTTATAGAGGGAATGTAAACATGGCTACACATGAACTGAATTTCAAAAGAGAACAGAGTTACACATTTAGAAAACACACTTATGCCTCCTTAAGGGGAAAGGTGCCGTGGGGTGATGTGTAAAAGCAGAGTTTGAAATTAGCACAGATCCCATTCCATATACCAAATATGTAATAGACAAGACCTACTCCTTTCTCAATGAACTGGACACAAAACACCCTATTCACTGAAGAGGAATACATCTGACTGGTAATAACCTTGAAACCTATGTATTTATATGTCTCCATAATGGAATCAAGTGTATGTAGATTGGCATAAACACAGATCAATGGAACAGGACAGAAAGCCCAGAGATAAACCTACATACCTATGGCTATCTCATCTATGACAAAGGAGCTAAGGATATACAATGGAGAAAAGACAGTCTCTTCAGTAATTGGTGCTGGGAAAACTGGACCCCTACACATAAAAGAATGAAATTAGAACACTCCATAACACCATACACAAAAATAAACTCTAAATTGATTAGAGATCTAAATATAAGACCAGACACTATAAAACACTTAGAGGAAACCATAGGCAGAACACTCTATGACATAAATCACAGCAAGATCCTTTTGGACCCACCTCCTAGAGAAATGGAAATAAAAACAGAAATCAACAAATGGGACCTAATGAAACTTAAAAGCTTTTACACAGTACAGGAAAACATAAACAAGATGCAAAAACAACCCTCAGAATGGGAGAAAATATTTTCAAATGAAGCAATTGACAAATGATTAATCTCCTAACTTTACAAGCACTGCATGTAGCTCAATATCACAAAAACAAACAACCCAATCCAAAAACGGGCAGAAGACCTAAATAGACATTTCTCCAAAGAATATATACAGATTACCAAGAAACACATGAAAGGATGCTGAACATTACTAATCATTAGAGAAATGCAAATCAAAACTACCGTGAGGTATCACCTCACAGCAGTCAGAGTGGCAATCATCAAAAAATTCTACAAAACAATAAATGCTGGAGAGGCCTTTATTGAAGAAAAGGGAACACACTTGCACTGTGGGTGGGAATGTAAATTGATATGGGCACTAGGGAGAACAGTACGGAGGTTCCTTTAAATAACTAACAATAGAAGTACCATACGACACAACAATCCAACTACTGGGCATTTGCCTTGTGAAAACCATAATTCAAAAAGAGTTATGTACAAAAATGTTCATTGCAGCTCTATTTGCAATAGCCAGGACATGGAAGCAACCTAAGTGTCCAGCAACAGATGAATGGATAAAGAAGATCTGGCACATATATACAATGGAATATTACTCACCCATACATAGGAATGAAATTGGTTCATTTGTAGAGACCTTGATGGATCTAGAGACTGTCATACAGAGTGAAGTAATTCAGAAAGAGAAAAACAAATATTGTATATTAATGCATATATGTGGAACCTAGAAAAATGGTACAGATGAACCAGTTTGCAGGGCAGAGATAGAGACACAGATGTAGAGAACAAACATATGGACACCAAGGAGGGAACACCATGTGAGGGTGGTGGTGGGATGAATTGGGAGACTAGGATTCACATGTGCACACTTATATGTATAAAATAGATATCCAATAAGAACCTGCTGTATAAAAGAAATAAATTTAAAAAAAATAAAAATAAATAGCATTTAATAAAAGAAAACAGAAAAAAAGTATTTCCCTTCACATAGACGTCTTTATATTAATGCATTATTTCCATGTTTATATCTCCAAATTAAAAAAAAAAAGAGGAATAAATGAAATCTACCTTGAACCAAAAAGAAAAAAAAGAAAAAAAAAAAAAAAACAGAACCCACCAGTTATACAGAGGAAAATCGTATCAGGGCACTTGCTCCAGTGGTAAAAAATTCTTAAGTTGGTCAGAGGTGGGAAATCGTCTCCCATGCCGTCAGCAGTGCTCCCCCCGACAAGGAGCATCCTCATTGCAAAGCTGGGGGGACTGTGTTGAGGCGTCTGTGAGTAAATGTGAGCTGAGCCCCAGTCCTGCTGCAGCTGAACTCTTCCCACCCTTTCCAGGTAAAACACCTGAATATGTACAAGCACTTGCAAGCCTAGAGGAAGGGCTGTGGAGCCACACCAGCGAGAGCACGCAGGCCGACTTGGTGCCTGCAGGCCAGTCAGGATGGTCCTGGCCCCAGATGCTCTTCTGGAAGCTTTCCATTTCCCTGCCTGAGATACCCCT
The DNA here is from genome assembly GCF_964341445.2 of Mesoplodon mirus. NCBI lineage: Eukaryota > Metazoa > Chordata > Mammalia > Artiodactyla > Ziphiidae > Mesoplodon > Mesoplodon mirus. The sequence continues at coordinate 152,523 of NW_028295168.1, read as the reverse complement.
CCTGCCATGGCCCCCACTGCTTTTTTACTTCCTCACCTCTGCCTGGGGAGAAATTCCAGCAGCAGGTATCGGTGACACATCCTCTTCTTTAGCAGGTGGCAGCCTGGCAACTCCTGCAGAAAGTCCAGCAGAGCCCCACTCACACTGGGCCACCCACAAAGCCACGGCCTCTCCCTCCCTACCACCACCCCAGGCCCGACACTGCTGACGGGGCAGAGAATATGGCGTCAGGCACAGCTACAGGGGCACTTGCTGACTGGAGAGGTGTTTATATTGACCTCAAACCAGGCACACCTGGGGAGGGCTGGCAGGCAGTGTCAGGCTCCCCAAATCAGCCAATCCTCACCCCTCAGGGGCTCACAGTTGCAGAAAATGAAACTTGTTAAACGGGCCAGGCCCAAGGAAGAGGTGTGGGCTCTTGAGAGTCAGGCTAGACAAGGGGCTGCAGCTGCGGCTTGTTTTCTTATCATTTTATCTGGTCCATGAGTGGAAAACAACTTCAAGAACACCCTATCCTAATGAGAGGAACCCAGGAGTCAGGGAGAGGAGTGATGGTGGGTGGAGACAGAGGCCTGGTGCCCTGGCTGCAGTGGAAGTGTCTGGAAGACCAGGCAGCGAGAGGCTGCACAGAGTGATAGCCAGGGTCACAGACCTGTCAGAGCTGCTGTTTGTTAGTTCAAGTCCTGCTCTGAGGTGTTCTGTGTCAGCTGTGAGCGACAGGTGAGCTGAGGGTTCTCTGCAAGGTGGGCTATGTGCACAGTTCCTGTGTGTCCAGCCCTGCTGGGGTACCTGCCCAAGGGAATTCTGTATCCTGGGAAGGGCCTGACTATGAGAGCCCCATGGGCTGCTGGGTAGATGCAGAGGTGAGCTCCATAACTTGGGAGGGACTTGAACACGAGAGCCCCGTGGGCTTTGGGGTGGGGGGTGCAGCCCAGGTGAGCTCCATATCCTGGGATTGGCCTGACCACGAGAGCACCATGGGCTGCTGGAGACCTGATAAAGGATATCAGGACAGTCAGTGAAGCCACCGAGGATATACATCCAGTAGCTCCTATTTCATACACCCTGTTGGAAATTCTACCATCCACCAGGCCATGGCATTCTGTATTACACTTCAATGATGCCTTCTTCTGTATTCCATTCATCTCAGAGTCACAAGAATTTTTGGCTTGTGAGTGGCAGGACACAACATGCAACACAAGCAATAATGCTGGGCCGTCCTGCCCCAATGGTTCAAAAATCCCCACACCATCATTGGGGAAATGTCCTCTAAAGACCTAAAAGTTCTACCTCTGTAAAAGGGAACCCTCCTTCAATATGCAGATGACATTCTGATCACCAGGCCTACTAAAGACGCCTCTGAACTACCTAGCCAAGAAAGGATAGAAGGTGTCCAAGAAACAGGCTCAAATATCCCAGGCTCAGGTGACATGCCTGGGCTTCATTCTCACAGATATTCAGAGAAACGCATCCCAGGATAGGGAAGAAGCCATTTGCAGCCTTACCTCTTCTTAAACTAGAAGACAGCTTAGGGGTTCCTGGTGAGGCCAAGGTTTTCTGCATCTGGATCCCTAACTACAGTCTAATAGCTGGGCCTCTACATGAAACACTGACATGAAAAGATGATGATCCTTTTGTATAGAATCCAGAAGCAGCCTTTCAAGAATGGAAAGAGCAGTCAATTCAGACCCTTGCCCAGGAACTCGCTAATTTAGCTAAACCCTTTGACCTTTACATACCCGGTCAAAGGTTAATCGCCCTTGGAGACTTAGTGCAAAAACTGGGACCACTTGAAATGGAGCAACACAAGAATGCCCTTCAGGTATGATAAACTATGGTCACCAAGGGCTTTGCCCACCGACTCATCAGGCCAGGATACTGGGGTATCTAAAATGATAGAAATCAGCAGCCCACAAGGCCAGCTCCCTCCTAAGGGAAAAGGACCCCACGTCGTGATCCTAACCACCCATCATTCTCTGAAGTTGCAGGGGTCGCTCTGTGGACACACTGACCTCGAGTGAGGAGGCCCTCCAACTCCAACCTCCAGAGAGACAAATGGGGGCAACGGGCCCCCAAGATGACGCGTGTGACCATCACTTGACCTGGAGTTTCTCTCAGAAAAGAACAAGACTGTGCCCCGAAAGGGCAGACTAATGCTTGCAGGACTTACTGCACCCAGAGGGGAGCTAATAAGCTTGGCAGGGGAAACGCATATCACGCTTTCACCTTAGAAAACCCTACAGACACCACGGTGATGGTGGCCAATATGACCGGCTGGACTGCTGGCTACTTCTAAAGGCCGTTGACTCAGTGGACGTCATGGTCCTGGATCACCACTGACCCTGGACTCTCTGCGATTTGCGCGGGAAGGGTTCTGACACATGGTGCTGTTTGTACATTAGTTCAGCGACCTAATTAAAGAAAGGACAGACTACTGGTCAGAGCATCTAGGCTGACAAAAACCGTCAGCCTAAGGTCGCCGAACAAATGTGGGTTGGGGTGAAACCTGCCACCTCAGCATCTCTGCACATCTCTCTCCTGGACACTTAAAGGTCATTAGAATCTATAACACTTCCAATGCTGGTGCTCAGGCGGACGAGAAGTGAGGCAGGAGGCCTTGGGACAATCAAACTCACCTGGAGGCTGGTGGGGAGACGTTTTGCCCCTCCCCCCAAGTATCAGGGCTCCCACCACAGCATGAAGCAGTTACAAAAGAGGGGTCTGCACCCTCAACACCCGAAGAATGAGGAACAGTACAAAAAGCAGAGGAGGTGTTCGTCTCTGGCAACGTTCATTAAAAATTCCTGGGAGATAAAAAGAGAATCTGGGCAATAAAATAAAGTCTTACCTGTTTTTCCTTTGTGCTTTGTCTAATTTCACGTGCTCCTAGGGTTCTGCATGCAGAGGTCCCACACCCGGCACTTCAGACCCGATTTCGTAGTGCAGAATTGCTGGGTCCACACCTCAGCTAGCGGGGTCCCATGCAGACTCCACGGCATAGAGCCTGAGCTTCAGCCTACTCAGCCCTCGAGAGCTCCATCCCCTTCCTCCCACTGACGCTCCTGGTATCCCTACACAGCATCCCAGCCCACAGCCCGTGGGGGAGTGCACGCTCTCACCTCTCCATTCGGTTTTCAAAATAATGTTTCCTTTGCTTCTGAACCAAACTCAGTCTTGATCTGTTGGCTCCAATGACACTGGGCACGGGGACTCATGTTGGGGTCCACTCTGGAGGATCAGTAACAGAAATTGAGAACCTTGTAACTTCAATGAACAGATGTGTGAGCCAAACTGTAGTTAACATAGAGCAGTGTATAATGCTCGGGTAAAATAAGATGTTTCTAAGACTTACCTTTGATATTTCCATCACTTTACTATAAGCAAGTTCAGTGAAGACCTCTGTTTTATTTGTCAGGTCAACATTAGAGAAATTAAGTGATTTATTTCCATGGATGTACATCGAATACTCATGGCTGAAGCTTCAATCTTGTTTTGAATGCTTTTCCATTGAAAATGATACCTCTATTTCAGCTCCCCCATTTCTGAGATGTATAAAATCTTATAATTTATTATTACCAAAGGGGAAAGGTAGGAGAAGGGATAAATTAACAGTGTGGGATTAACACATACACACTGCTATGTATAAAATAGATCATCAACAAGCAACTACTGTATAGCATAGGGAACTACACTGAATATTTTGCAATAACCTATAAGGGGAAATAATCTGAAAAAGAATAGATATTTTTATTGACATCGTCTATCACAGACAGATAAAATGTAACCTAAGCAAGGCCGATGGTGAACGCTTCTGAACCTGAAGATTTCAATCATCTATAGTTTGGGCTCTGCCTATTTCCCAAGGCGCTTAATGGACATATGTGTAGCCGTAGCTTAAAAATTCCCCAGTTTGGCGTACGGGGAGGCACTGATTTGGAAAAATCCCTGGTGTTCTCCTTCCTTGCACTGGACCCTTCCTACAGCTAAAACATGCCTGTCACACCTAGAGGATGGTACACCATTTGATCAGAAAGAGTTTGGAAAAGGCACCTCATCTCCTCATCGTCTGGTGCTCGGGTTCACCCCTCCAGCATCTTTCCTAAAAATCTCCTCACTTGGGGATATCAGCACCGTCAACATCCTGTTGCACACAGTTTGGAATTTGTCCAGACGATGAAGCGGAAGGATGAGAAAAATTTAGAGACAAGTCTTAGTTGTTCAGACAGGCACATGTCACTCTAATTTCCAATCTGGAAGACAAATTCATCAAAGGCTAGAATTGCCCACGGAAACAGAATATGTCTAGAGGAAATCCCGCTGTTTTGTGTCCAGTTTCCAAAAACACAAGTTGAAAAATGGAACTCAGGGACAGTAAAATTCATGAAACTGCAGAGTTGAAAATATCTATCGTCGAAAAATGTCTTGAGGTAAGTCACAGAAAAGGAGTTGTAAGCAAGGGAGAGTGGCAGGAAACAGATTTGAAGAGGTAGAAAGGACTCCCCATTAAAGCACAAGAAAAGGGGCTGAACATCGCCAATGATGCAGTTGGCCCAAAAGGGCGTATGCAATTTTTTCCGAATATATTCAAGTAAAGGCCATACACACTTTTTATCCAACCAAACAGGTGGGCACTGGAAATCAATACTACAAAATGTATCACTTCACATCAGTCAGAAGGGCCAACCACATAAAGTGTAAACACCAGAAATGCAGGATAGGGTTAGGAGAAAAGGGAGCCCTGTGAGGCTGATAGTGGAATTGTAATGTGCCAACGGCCACTATGGCGAAGTGTATTGTGTTTGCTAAAACATCTAAAAGATGAGCTACAGAGCATAGGGCACTTGCACTCATGGACGTATCTGCACTGTGATGAAAGGATCATGGAGCATTGTGGTGACAAATTTCACAGAGCATTGTGATGATGAGGGCATTGACCATTATGATGACACAGGTCATGAAGCCTTGTGATGAAGGGACACACGGATCATTGTGATGACTGGGGTAATGTAGCATTGTGATGACAGGGTCATGGAGCATTGGTCTGACAAGTTTCATGGATAATTGTGTTGACAGTGGGCATGGCACATTGTGATGACAAGGGCATGGAGCATTTTGATGACAAGGTCATGGAGTATGGTGAAGACAGGTGTCAGGGAGCATTGTGACGGCATATTTCATGTACCATTGTGATGACAATGGCATGGAGCATTGTGATGCCAAGTGTTATGGAGGATTGTGATGACAAAGGTAATGGAGCATTGTGATGACAAAGGCTTGGAGCATTGTGATGCAAGGGTCATGGAGCATTGTGATGACAAGGGCATGGAGCATTGTGATGACAACGGCCATTGAGAATTTTGAGGAAAATGTCGTGAAGCATTGTGATGACAAAGGCATGGGGCTTGCTATGACAGGGGTCATGGGGCATTGCGATGACAAGTGCATGGAGAATTGTGATGACAAGAGCATGTAACATTGTGATGAGAACTGTCATGGAGCATTGTGATGACAAGGACATGGAGAATTATGATGACCAGGGCATGGAGCATTGTGATGGCAAAACCGTGGAGCACTGTGATGAGAAGACCGTGGATAATTCTGGTGACGAGCATCATGGAGCACTGTAATGACAAGGGGCATGGAGCATTGTGATGATACGTCTCATTGAGCATTGTGATGACAGGGGTCATGGATCATTGTGATGACAAGGGTCATGGAGTATTGTGATGAGAAGCTTGTGGAGTATTGTGATGACAAAGCATTTAACACTGTGATGGGAAGTGTCATGGAACATAGTGTTGCCAAGAACGTGGAGAATTGTGATGACAGGGATTATGGAGCATTGTGACGACCAGGGCATGGAGCATTGTGATGGCAAGACCGTGGAGCACTGTGATGAGAAGACCGTGGATAATTTTGAGGATGAGCGTCATGGAGCGCTATAATGACAAGGGGTATGGATAATTGTGATGACAGTGGCCATGGAGCATTGTGATGACAAGGGTTATGGAACATTGTGATCACATGGGTTTGGAGCATTTTGAAGACAGAGGTCATGGATCATTGTGATTTCAAGGAGCATGGAGCATTGTGATGACAGGGGTCATGGAGAATTGTGATGTCAGGGGACATGGAATATTTTGATGAAAAGGGTCATGGAGCATTTTGGTGTCAGGGGTTATGGAACATTGTGATGGTGATGTCAGGGGTCATCGAACATTTTGATGATAAGTGCATGTAGCATTGTGATGACAAGGTTTATGGAGCATTGTGATGACAAGATTGTGGAGCACTGTGATGACAAGCGCATGTCAAATTGTGATGACATGTGTCAAGGAGCATTGTGCTGTCAAGCACATGGAGCATTGTAATGACAACGGTCATGGAGCATTGTGCTGAGAAAGGCATAGAGTATTGTGATGACAAGGGTCAAAGAACATTGTGATGAAAAGTTCATGGAGCATTGTGGTTAAAAAGGTCACAGAGACTGTTGATGATGAGGGCATGGAACACTGTGATGACAAAGGTCATGAAGCATTGTGATGACTGGAGTCACGGAGCATTGTGATGACAGGGGTCATGGAGCTTTGTGATATCAAGGGCATGGAACATTGTGAAGACCAGATCATACAGCATTTTGAAGACAGGTGTCAGGGAGCATTGTGATGACATATGTAATGGCCCATTGTGATGACAATGGCATGGAGCATTGTGATGCAAGTGTCATGGAGGATTCTGATGACAAAGGTAATGGAACAGTGTGAGGACAATGGCTTGGAGCATTGTGATGACAAGGGTCAGGGAGCATTGTGCTGACAAGTGCATGGGGAATTGTGATGACAAGGGTCATGGAGCATTTTGATGACAAGCTTGAGGAGTATTTTGATAACAATGGCAAGGAGCATTGTGATGAAAACTGCATGGGGCATTGTGAGGAAAAAGGCACGGAGCCTTTTCGTGACAGGGTTCATGGAGCATTCTGAAGACAAGTGTCAGGGAGCATTGTGATGACAAGTATATTGAGAATTGTGATGACAAAGTTCATGGAGCACTGTGATGAAAAGGGCATGGAGTATTGTGATGACAGGCATCATGGAGATTTTTGATGACAAGTGTTAAGGAACTTGGTGATCAGAAGTGTTTGGAGCATTGTGATGACACAGGTCATGGATCATGTTGATTTCAAGAAGCATGGGGAATTGTGATGACAAGGGCAAGAAACAATGTGATACCAAGGTTCATGGAGGATTTTGATGACAATGGTAAAGGAGTATTGTGATGACAAGCGCATAGAACATTGTAATGACAAGTTCATGTAGCATTTTGCTAACAAAGGCATGGAGAACTGTGATGACAGGTGTCATGGAACACTGTGATGACATGCATCACAGAGCATTGTGAATACAGGGGTCATGGAGCATCGGGATGAAAGGGGCATGGATCATTGTGATGAAAAGTGTCATGGAAGATTGGGCTGAAAATATTCATGGAGTATTGTGATGACAGGGGTCATGGAGCATTGTGATGACAAGAGTCCCGGATCACTCTGTTGTCAGGGGTAATGGAGTGTTGTGATGACAGTGGTCATGGAGCATTGTGATGATATTGGTCATGGAGCATTGTGATGAGAGTCTCATGGAGAATTGGGCTGAAAATGTTCATGGAATACCCTGATGACAGGGATCATGGAACATTGTGATGACAAGGAAATGGAGCATGGTGATGACAAGGTCCTGGAGCATTGTGATGAGAGACCATGGAGACATGTGATGACAAGTCTCATGGAGTATTCTGATGAAAAGGGGCATGGAGCATTGTGATTACAGTGTTCTTGGAGCATTGATATGACAGGGGCATGGAGCATTGTGAAGAGAAGTACATGGAGCATTCTGATGAATGCTTCATGGAGCACTGTGATGACAAGTGCATGGAACATTGTGATTACAGGTGTCTTGGAGCACTGTGATGAAAAGGGCATGGATCATTGTGATGAAGAAGGCATGGAGCCTTGTCATGACACTGTTCAAGGAGCATACTGACGACAAGTGTCAGGGAGCATTGTGACGACCAGTGTATTGAGCATTGTGATGACAAAGTTTATGGAGCATAGTGATGAGAAGACCATGGATAACTGTGATTATGAGCGTCATGGGGTGTTGTGATGATAAGTGTTATGGAATATTGTGATCACAACGTTTTGGAGCATTGTGATGACAGAGGTCATGGAGCATTTTCATTTCATTGTGATGACAATAGCCTGAAGCATTATGATGATGGGCATGGTGCATTGTGATGATAGGATTCATGGAGCTTTGAGATGAAAAGGGGCATCGAGCACTTTGATAACAAGGGTCTTGGGGCATTGTGATGACAAGGGCCTGGAGCATTGTGATGAGAAGTCCATGGAACATTCTGATGACATGTGTCATGGGGCTTTCTGATGACAAGGGCATGGAGCATTTTGATTACAGGGGTCTTGGAACATTGTGATTACAAGTGTCATGGAGCCTTGTGAATGACAAGGCCGTGGAACATTGTGATGGCAGGGGTCATGAAACATTGTTATGACAGGTGTAATGGAGCATTGTGATGAGAAGGGCAGGAAGCATTGTTGTGAAATATTTCATGGATTATTGTGATGAGAGTGGGCATGGAGCATTGTGATGACAAGAGCACGGAACGCTGTGATACATGGGTCATGGAGGATTGTAATGACAAGGGCATGGAGCATTGTGATGAGAAGGGCATCGAGCACTGTGATGACAAGTGTCATGGAGCTCTGTGATGACAAGGGCATGGAACAATGTGATGAGAGGGTTCATGGAGCATTGTGATGACAATGACATGGAGCATTGTGATGTCAAGGGTCATGGAGCTTTGTGATGACAAAAGTCATGGAGCATTTTGATGACAAGGGCGTGGTGCATTGTGATGAGAAGGGCAGGGAGCAGTTTGAGGACAGGGTCATGCAGCAATTTGATGAAAATTGTAATGGAACAATTTGATGACAGGGGTTTTAGAACATTGTGATATCAGGGGTCATGGAGCTTTGGGATGAAAAGGGTCATGGAGCATTTTGATGACAGGGGTTGTGGAACATTGTGATGCCAGGGGTCATGGAACTTTGTGATGATAAAGGGAGGTAGCATTGTGATGACAGGGGTCATGGAACATTGTGATTACAGGGGTGAGAGAGTAATGTGATGACTAGTGATGGAACATAATGATATCTCATGTGAGAGAGCATTTTGATGAGAAGTGCATGGAGCATTGGGATTATAAATTTATGGAGCATATCGATGACAAGTTTGTGGAACATTGTGATGAAAAGCGCGTGGCACATTGTGATGACAAGGGTCATGGAGCATTGTTCTGACAAAGGCATGGAGCACTGTGATGAAAATTTCATGGAACATTTTGGTAAAAAATATCACAGAGACTTTTGATGACTCGGTAATGGACCATTGTGATGACAAAGGTCATGGAGCATTGTGATGAATGGAGTCAGGGAGCATTGTGATGACAGGGGTCATGGGGCAGTGTGATGACAAGGGCATGGAGCATTGTGATGAGAAGACCATGGAGCCTTGTGATGACAACTGTCATGGAGCATACTGATGAAAAAGGGCATGAAGCATTGTGATTACAGGGGTCTTGGAGCATTGTGATGAAGTGGGCATTTAGCATTGTGATGAGAAAGACATGGAATATTATGATGACATACGACATGGAGATTTGTGATGACAAGGGTATAGAGAATTGTGATTACAGGGGTCTTGGAGCATTGTGATGACAAGGGTCATGGAGCCTTGTGATGACAAGGCCGTGGAAAATTGTGATGGCAGGCGTCATGGAGCTTTGTTATGACAGAGGTAATGGAGCATTGTGATGAGAAGAGCACTGAACATTGGTCTGAAATATTTCATGAATTATTGTGAAGAGAGTGGGCATGAAGCATTGTGATGACATGGCCACGGAACACTGTTACATGGGTCATGGAGGATTGTAAAGACAACGGCATGGAGCATTGTGATGAGAAGGGCATCGAGCATTGTGATGACAAGTGTCATGGAGCTTTCTGATGACAAGGGCATTGAGCAATGTGATGAGAGGGTTCATGGAGCATTGTTATGACAATGACATGGAGCATACTGATGTCAAGGATCATGGAGCTTTGTGATGACAAAGGTCATGGAGCCTTTTGATGACAAGGGCGTGGTGCATTGTGATGAGAAGGGCAGGGAGCATTTTGATGACAGTGACATGCAGCAGTTTGAGGAAGAGTGTAATGGAATATTTTGATGAGAGGGGTTATAGAATATTGTGATGTCATTGGTCATGGATCTTTGGGTTGAAAAGGGTCATGGAGCATTTTGATGACAGCGGTTGTGGAACATTGTGATGTCAGGTGTCATGGAACATTGTGATGATAAGTGGATGTAGCATTGAGATGACAGGGGTCATGGATCATTGTGATTACAGGGATGAGGGAGTATGGTGATGACTAGTGATGGAACATTGTGATATCTCTGGTGAGAGAGCATTTTGATGAGAAGTGCATGGATCAATGTGATTACAAGGTTTATGGAGCATAGCGATGACAAGGTTGTGAACCTTTGTAATGAAAATTGCGTAGCACAATGTGATGACAAGGGTCATGGAGCATTGTTCTGACAAAGGCATGGAACATTGTGATGACAAGTGTCACGGAGCATTGTGAGGAAAATTTCATGGAGCATTGTGGTTACAATGGTCACAGAGCCTTGTGGTGACTGGGGCATGGAGCATTGTGATGACAAACGTTATGAAGCATTGTGATGACTGGAGTCACGGAGCAATGTGATGACAGGGGTCATGGAGCATTGTGATGACAAGGACATTGAGCATTGTGATGACAGGTGCATGGAGCATTGGACTGAAAAGTTTCATAGATTATTGTGATGACAGTGGGCATGGTGCATTGTGATGACAAGGGCATGCAGCATTGTGATGTGAAGGTCATGGATTATTGTGAAGACAGGTGTCAGGGAGCATTGTGATGACGTATGTCATGATCGACTGCGATGACAAGGACATGCAGCATTGTGATGAGAATGTCATGGAGTATTGTGTAGACAGGTGTCAGCGAGCATTGGGATGATATACGTCATGGTCCATTGCGATGACAATGGCATGGAGCATTTTGATGCCAAATGTAATGGAGGAATGTGATGACAAATATAATGGAGCATTGTGATGACTAATGCTTGGAACATTATGATGACAAGGGCCATTGAGAATTTTCATGACAAGGTCGTGAAGCATTGTGATGACAATGTCCTGGAGCATTGTGATGAGAAAACCATGGAGCCTTGTGATGACGAGTCTCATGGAGCATACTGATGAAAAGGGGCATGGAGCATTGTGAATACAGGGGTCTTGGAACATTGTGATGACAAGGGCATGGAGCATTTTGAGGAGAAGGACAAGGAGCATTCTGATGACATGCGTCATTGAGCTTCGTGATGACAAGGGCATGGAGCATTGTGATTAGAGGGGTCTTGGAGCACTGTGAAGAAAAGGGCATGGATCATTGTAATGAAAGAGGCATGGAGCCTCGTCATGACAGGGTTCAAGGAGCATACAGACAACAAGTGTCAGGGAGCATTTTGATGACAATGTTGTTGTGCATTGTGATGAGAAGGGCAAGGAGCATTGAGATCACAGTGTCATGGAGCAATTTGATGAAAAGGGTCATGGAACATTTTGATGACAGGGTTTATGGAACATTGTGATGTCAGGGGTCATGGAGCATTTTGATAAAAAGTGTCATGGAGCATTTTGATGACAGGGGTTATGGAACATTGTGATGTCAGGGGTCATCGAACATTGTGATGATTAGTGCATGTAGCACTGTGATGACAGGAGTCATGGAACATTGTGATGACAGGGGTGATGAAGTATTGTGACGAATAGTGATGTATCATTGTGATATCAGTGGTGAGAGAGCATTTTGATGAGAAGTGCATGGAGCATTGTGATGACAACGTTTATGGAGCATTGTGTTGACAAGATTGTGGAGCACTGTGATGACAAGTGCATGGAGCATTGTGATGACAAGGGTCATGGAGCATTGTGGTGAGAAAGGCATAGAGCATTGTCATGACAGGGGTCAAAGAGCATTGTGATAAAAAGTTCATGGAGCATTGTGGTTAAAAAGGTCACAGAGACAGTTGATGATGAGGGCATGGACCATTATGATGACAAAGGTCATGAATCATTATGATGACTGGAGTCACGGAGCATTGTGATGACAGGGGTCATGGAGCATTGTGCTGACAAGGGCATGGAGCATTGTGATGACAAGGGTCATGGAGCATTCTGATGACAAGCTTGTGGAGTATTTTGATGACAATGGCATGGAGCATTGTGATGAAAATGGCATGGGGCATTGTGATGAAAAAGGCATGGAGCCTTTTCGTAACAGGGTTCAAGGAGCATTCTGGCGACAAGTGTCAGGGAGCATTGTGATGACAAGTGTAATGAGAATTGTTATGACAAAGGTCATGGAGCATTGTGATCAAAATGGCATGGAGTATTGTGATGAAAGGCATCATGAAGCGTTGTTTTGACAAGTGTTATGGAACATTGTGATCAAAAGGGTTTGGAGCATTGTGATGAAAGAGGTCATGGATCATATTGATTTCAAGGAGCATGGAGCATTGTGATGACAAGGACATGAAGCAGTGTGATCCCAAGGTTCATGGAGGATTGTGATGACAATGGAAATGGAGTATTGTGATGTCAAGCACATAGAGCATTGTAATGGCAAGGTCATGTAGCATTTTGCTGACAAAGGCATGGAGCATTGTGATGACAGGTGTCATGGAGCACTGTGATGACAAGCGTCACGGATCATTGTGAATACCGGGGTAATGGAGCATTGGGATGACAAGGGCCTGGATCATTGTGATGAAAAGGGTCATGGAGCATTGGGCTGAAAAAGTTCATGGAGTATTGTGATGACAGGGGTCATGGAGCATTGTGATGACAAGTGTCCCGGAACATTGTGTTGTCTGCTGTCATGGAGTGTATGATGACAGTTGTCATGGAGCATTGTGATGATATTCGTCATGGAGCATTGTGATGAGAAGGTCATGGAGCATTGGGCTGAAAATATTCATGGAGTATTGTGATGACAGGGGTCATGGAGCATTGTGATGACAAGGGAATGGAGCATGGTGATGACAAGCTCCTGGAGCATTTTGATGAGATGACCATGGAGACTTGTGATGACAAATCTCTTGGAGCATTCTGTTGAAAAGGGGCATGGAGCATTTTGATTACGGGTGTCTTGGAGCCTTTTGATGACAAGGGCATGGAGTATTGTGAGGAGAAGGCCATGGAATATCCTGATGACATGCATCATGGAGCTTTGTGATGACAACGGCATGGAGCATTGTGATTACAGGGGTCTTGGAGCATTGTGATGACAAGGGTCTTGGAGCCTTGTGATGACAAGGCAGTGGATCTTTGTGATGGCAGAGGTCATTGAGCATTTTTATGACAGAGGTAATGGAGCATTGTGATGAGAAGGGCATTGAGCATTGGTCTAAATATTTCATAGATTATTGTGATGAGAGTGGGCATGGAGCATTGTGATGACAAGGGCACGGTACACTGTGATACATGGGTCATGGAGGATTGTAATCACAAGGGCATGGAGCATTGTGATGAGAAGGTAATCGAGCATTGTGATGACAGGTGTCATGGAGCTTTGTGATGACAAGTGCATGGAGCAATGTTTTGGGAGGGTTCATGGAGCATTGTGATGACAATGGCATGGACCATTGTGATGCCAAGGGTCATGGAGCTTTGTGATGACAAAGGTCATGGAGCATTTTGATGACAAGGGTGTGGTGCATTGTGATGAGAAGGGCAGGGAACATTTTGATGACCGGGTCATGCAGCAATTTCATGAAAAATTTAATGGAACATTTTGATGGCAGTGGCTATAGAACATTGTGATGCCAGGGGTCATGTAGCTTTGGAATGAAAAGGGCCATGGAACATTTTGATGACAGGGATTATGGAACATTGTGATGTCATGGGTCATGGAACATTGTGCTGATAAGGGGATGTAGCATTGTGATGACAGTGGTCATAGAACATTTTGATAAGAAGGGGGAGGGAGGATTGTGGTGATTAGTGATGGAACATTGTGATATCTCATGTGAGAGAGCATTTGGATGAGAAATGCATGGAGCATTGTGATTACAAGGTTTATGGAGCATAGCGATGACAAGGTTGTGGATCATTGTGATGAAAAAGGCATGGCACAATGTGATGACAAGGGCATGGAGCATTGTTCTGACAAAGGTATGGAGCATTGTAATGACAAGTGTCACGGAGCATTGTGGTGAAAAGTTCAAGGAGCATTGTGGTTACAAAGGTCACAGAGACTTGTGATGACGCGGGCATGGACCGTTGTGATGACAAACGTTATGAAGCATTGTGATGACTGGAGTCACGGAGCATTGTGTTGACAGGGGACATGGAGCATTTGTCTGACAAGTTTCATAGATTATTGTGATGACAGTGCACCTGGTGCATTGTGATGACAAGTGCATGGAGCATTGTGATGACAAGGGCATGGAGTATTGTGAAGACAGGTGTCAGGGAGCATTGTGATGACATATGTCATGGTCCATTGCAATGAAAATGGCATGGAGCATTTTGATGCCAAAAGTAATGGAGGATTGTGATGACAAATATAATGGAGCATTGTGATAACTAGGGCTTGGAGCATTATGATGACAAGGGCCCTTGAGAATTTTCATGACAATGTCGTGAAGCATTGTGATGACAAGATCCTAGAACATGGTGATGAGAAAATCATGGAGCCTTGTGATGACAAGTCTCATGGAGCATACTGATGAAAAGGGGCATGGAGCATTCTGATTACAGGGGTTTTGGAACTTTGTGATAAAATGGGTATGGAACATTGTGATGACAAAGGCATGGAACATTTGTCTAATAAGTTTCATGGATTATTGTGATGACAGTTGGAATGGCACATTGTGATGACAAGGGCATGGAGCATTGTGAAGACCAGGTCAGGCAGTAATGTGAAGAGAGGTATCAGTGAGCATTGTGATGACATATGTAATGGCCCATTGTGATGACAATGGCATGGAGCATTGTGATGCCAAGTGTCATGGAGGATTTTGATGACAAATGTAATGGAGCATTGTGATGACAATGGCTTGGATCACTGGGATGACAAGGGTCAGGGAGAATTGTGCTGACAAGTGCATGGAGAATTGTGATGACAGGTGTCATGGAGCATTCTGAGGACAAGCTTGTGGAGTATTTTGATGACAATGGCATGGAACATTGTGATGAAAGTGACATGGGGCTTTGTGATAAAAAAGGCATGGAGCCTTTTTGTGACAGGGTTCAAGGAGTATTCTGACGACAAGTGTCAGGGAGCATTGTGATGACAGGGGTCATGGAGCATTGTGATGAAAAAGGCATGGAGCATTGTGCTGAGAATGGCATACAGCATTGTGATGACATCTGTCATGGAGCACTGTGATGACAATAGTCACGGAGCATTGTGAATACAGGGGTCATGGAGCATTAGGTTGACAAGGGCATGGATCATTGTGATGACAGTGGTCATGGAGAATTGTGCTGAAAATGTTCCTGGAGTATTGTGATGACAGGGGTCATGGAGCATTGTGATGACTAGGGAATGGAGCATTGTGATGACAAGAGTCCCGGATCATTGTGTTGTCAGGTGTCATTGAGTGTTGTGATGACAGTGATCATGGAGCATTGTGATGATATTGGTCTTGGAGCATTGTGATGAGAAGGTCATGGGGCATTGGGCTGAAAATGTTCATGGAGTATTGTGATGACAGGTGTCATGGAGCATTGTGATCACTAGGGAATGGAGCATGGTGATAACAAGGTCCTGGAGCATTGTGATGAGATGACCATGGAGACTTTTGATGACAAGTCTCATGGAGCATTCTGATGAAAAGGGGCATGGAGCATTGTGATTACATGGGTCTTGGAGCGTTGTGATGACAAGGGCATGGAGCATTGAGTGGAGAAGGCCATGGAACATTCTGATGACATGCGTCATGGAGCTTTGTGATGACAAGGGCATGGAGCTTTGTGATAACAGGGTTCTTGGAGCATTGTGATGACAGATGTAATGGAGCATTGTGATGAGAAGGGCATGGAGCATTTTGATGACCAGGTCATGCAGTATTGTGAAAAGTGGTGTCACGGAGCACTGTGATGACATATGTATTGGCCCATTGTGATGACAATGGCATGGAGCATTGTGATGCAAATTGTCATGGATGATTCTGATGACAAAGGTAATGGAGCATTTTGATGACAATGGCTTGGAGCATAGTGATGACAATGTTCAGGGAGCATTGTGCTGACAAGTGCATGGAGAATTGTGATGGCAAGAGTCATGGAGCATTCTGATGACAAGCTTGTGGAGTATTTTGATGACAATGGCATGGAGCTTTGTCATGAAAACCGCATGGGGCTTTGTGATGAAAAAGGCATGCAGCCTTTTCGTGACAGGGTTCAAGGAGCATTCTGACGACAAGTGTCAGGGAGCATTGTGATGAAAAGTGTATTGAGAATTGTGATCACAAAGGTCATGGATCATTGTGATGAAAAGGGCCTGGAGTATTGTGATGACAGGCATCATGGAGCGTTGTGATGACAAGCGTTATGGAACATTGTGATCACAAGTGTTTGGAGCATTGCGATGACAGAGATCATGGATCATTTTGATTTCAAGGAGCATGGAGCATTGGGATGACAAGGGCATGAAGCAATGTGATCCCAAGGTTCATGGAGGATAGTGATGACAATGGTAATGGAGTATTGTGATGACAAGCGCATAGAGCATTGTAATGACAAGGCCATGTAGCATTTTGCTGACAAAGGCATGAAGCATTGTGATGACAGGTGTCATGGAGCACTGTGATGACAAGCGTCACAGAGCATTGTGAATGAAGTGGTCATGGAGCATTGGGATGACAAGGGCATGGATCATTGTGATGACAAGGGTCATGGAGCATTAGGCTGAAAAAGTTCATGGAGTATTGTGATGACAGGGGTCATGGAGCATTGTGATTACATGCGTCTTGGAGCATTGTGATGACAGGAGTCCCGGATCATTGTGTTGTCAGGTGTCATGGAGTGTTGTGATGACAGCGGTCATTCAGCATTGTGATGATATTGGTCATGGAGCATTGTGATGAGAAGGTCATGGACAATTGGGCTGAAAATATTCATGGATTATTGTGATGACAGCGGTCATGGAGCATTGTGATGACAAGGGAATGGAGCATGGTGACGACAAGGTCCTGGAGCATTTTGATTAGAGGACCATGTAAACTTGTGTTGACAATTCTCATGGTGCATTCTGAAGAAAAGTGGCATGGAGCATTGTGATTACAGGGGTCTTGGAGCACTGTGATGACAAGGGCATGGAGCATTGTGAGGAGAAGACCATGGAACATTCTAATGACATGCATCATGGAGCTTTGTGATGACAAGGGCATGGAACATTGTGATTACAGGGGTCTTGGAGCATTGTGATGACAATGGTCATGGAGCCTTGTGATGACAAGCCCGTGGAACATTGTGATGGCAGGGGACATTGAGCATTGTTATGACAGAGGTAATGGAGCATTGTGATGAGAAGGGCATTGAGCATTGGTCTGAAATGTTTCATGGATTATTGTGATGAGTGTGGGCATGGAGCATTGTGATGACAAGGGCACGGTACACTGTGATACATGAGTCATGGAGGATTGTAATGACAAGGGCATGGAACTATGTGATGAGAGGGTTCATGGAGCAATGTGATGACAATGACATGGAGCAATGTGATGCCAACGGTCATGGAGATTTGTGATGACAATGACATGGATCATTGTGATGGCAAGGGTCATGGAGCTTTGTGATGACAATGACATGTAGCATTGTGATGCCAAGGGTCATGGCGCTTTGTGATGACAAAGGTCATGGAGCATTTTGATGACAAGTGTGTGGTGCATTGTGATGAGAAGGGCAGGGAGCATTTTGATGACAGGGTCATGCAGAAATTTGATGAAAAGTGTAATGGAACATTTTGATGACAGTGGTTATAGAACATTGTGATGCCAGGGGTCATGGATCTTTGGGATGAAAAGGGTCATGGAGCATTTTGATGACAGTGGTTATGGAACATTGTGATGTCAGGGGTCAAGGAATATTGTGCTGATAAGGGGATGTAGCATTGTGATTACAGGGGTCATGGAACATTGTGATAACAGGGGTGAGAGAAGATTGTGATGACTACTGATGGAACATTGAGATATCTCTGGTGAGAGAGCATTTTGATGAGAAGTGCATGGAGCATTGTCATTACAATGTTTATGGAGCATAGCGATGACAAGATTGTGGATCATTGTGATGAATAGCACATGGCACTTTGTGATGAGAAGGGTCATGGAGCATTGTTCTGACAAAGACATGGAGCATTGTGATGGCAAGAGTCACGGAGCATTGTGATGAAAAGTTCATGGAGCATTGTGGTTAAAATGGTCACAGAGCCTTGTGATGATGCGGGCATGGACCGTTGTGATGACAAACGTTATGAAGCATTGTAATGACTGGAGTCATGGAGAATAGTGATGACAGGGGTCATGGAGCATTGTGGTGACAAGGGCATGGAGCATTGTGATGACAGGGGCATGGAGAATTGGTCTGAAATGTTTCATAGATTATTGTGATGACAGTGGGTATGGTGCATTGTGATGACAGGGGCATGGAGCATTGTGATGACCAGGTCATGCAGTATTGTGAAGAAAGTTTTCAGGGAGCATTGTGATGATATATGTAATGGCCCAATGTGATGACAATGGCATGGAAAATTGTGATGTCAAGTGTCATGGAGGATTCTGATGCCAAATATAATGGAGCATTTTGATGACAAGGGCTTGGAGCATTGTGATGACAAGTGTCAGTGAGCATTGTGCTGACAAGTGCATGGAGAATTGTGATGACCAGGGTCATGGAGCATTCTGATGACAAGCTTGTTGAGTATTTTGATGACAATGGCATGGAGCATTGTGATGAAAACGGCATGGGGCTTTGTGATGAAAAAGGCGTGGAGCTTTTTCGTGACAGGTTTCAAGGAGCATTCTGACGAGAAGTGTCGTGGAGCATTGTGATGACAAGTGTATTGAGAATTGTGATGGCAAAGGTCATGGAGCATTGTGATGAAAAGGGCATGGAGTATTGTGATGACAGGCATCATGGAGCATTGTGATGACAAGAGTTATGGAACATTGTGATCACAAGGGTTTGGAGCATTGTGATGACAGAGGGCATGGTTCATTTTGATTTCAAGGAGCATGGAGCATTGGGATGACAAGGGCATGAAGCAATGTGATCCCAAGGTTCATGGAGGATAGTGATGACAATTGTAATGGAGTATTGTGATGACAAGCGCATAGAGCATTGTAATGACAAGGCCATGTAGCATTTTGCTGACAAAGGCATGAAGCATTGTGATGACAGGTGTCATGGAGCACTGTGATGACAAGCGTCACAGAGCATTGTGAATGAAGTGGTCATGGAGCATTGGGATGACAAGGGCATGGATCATTGTGATGACAAGGGTCATGGAGCATTAGGCTGAAAAAGTTCATGGAGTATTGTGATGACATGGGTCATGGAGCATTGTAATTACATGCGTCTTGGAGCATTGTGATGACAGGAGTCCCGGATCATTGTGTTGCCAGGTGTCATGGAGTGTTGTGATGACAGCGGTCATTCAGCATTGTGATGATATTGGTCATGGAGCATTGTGATGAGAAGGTCATGGACAATTGGGCTGAAAATATTCATGGATTATTGTGATGACAGCGGTCATGGAGCATTGTGATGACAAGGGAATGGAGCATGGTGACGACAAGGTCCTGGAGCATTTTGATTAGAGGAACATGTAAACTTGTGATGACAATTCTCATGGTGCATTCTGAAGAAAAGTGGCATGGAGCATTGTGATTACAGGGGTCTTGGAGCACTGTGATGACAAGGGCATGGAGCATTGTGAGGAGAAGACCATGGAACATTCTAATGACATACGTCATGGAGCTTTGTGATGACAAGGGCATGGAGCATTGTGATTACAGGGGTATTGGAGCATTGTGATGACAAGGTCATGGAGCCTTGTGAAGACATGGCCGTGGAACATTGTGATGGCAGGGGACATTGAGCACTGTTATGACAGAGGTAATGGAGCATTGTGATGAGAAGGGCATTGAGCATTGGTCTGAAATGTTTCATGGATTATTGTGATGAGTGTGGGCATGGAGCATTGTGATGACAAGGGCACGGTACACTGTGATACATGAGTCATGGAGGATTGTAATGACAAGGGCATGGAGCAATGTGATGAGAGTGTTCATGGAGCATTGTGATGACAATGACATGGAGCAATGTGATGCCAAGTGTCATGGAGATTTGTGATGACAAAAGTCCTGGAGCATTTTGATGACAAGTGTGTGGTGCATTGTGATGAGAAGGGCAGGGAGCATTTTGATGACAGGGTCATGCAGCAAATTGATGAAAAGTGTAATGGAACATTTTGATGTCAGGTTTTATAGAACATTGTGATGCCAGGTGTCATGGAGCTTTGGGATGAAAATGGTCATGGAGCATTTTGATGACAGGGGTTATGGAACATTGTGATGTCAGGGGTCATGGAATATTGTGCTGATAAGGGGATGTAGCATTGTGATAACAGGGGTCATGGGACATTGTGATAACAGGGGTGAGAGAGGATTGTGATGACTAGTGATGGAACATTGTGATATCTCTGGTGAGAGAGCATTTGGATGAGAAGTGCATGGAACATTGTGATTACAAGGCTAATGGAGCAAAACAATGACAAGGTTGTGGATCATTGTAATGAAAAGCGCATGGCACATTGTGATGACAACGTTCATGGAGCATTGTTCTGACAAAGGCATGGAGCATGGTGATGACAAGGGTCACGGAGCATTGTGATGAAAAGTTCATGGAGCATTGTGGTTACAAATGTCACAGAGACTTGTGATGATGTGGGCATGGACCGTTGTGATGACAAACGTTATAAAGCATTGTGATGACTGGAGTCATGGAGCATTGTGACGACAGGGGTCATGGAGCATTGTGATGACAAGGGCATGGAGAATTGTGATGACAGGGGCATGGAGCACGGTGATGACATGTGTCACGGAGCATTGTGAATACAGGGGTCATGGATCATTGTGATGACAAGGGTCATGGAGCATTGGGCTGAAAATGTTCATGGACTATTGTGAAGACAGGGGTCATGGAGCATTGTGATGACAGAGGTCATGGATAATTTTGATTTCATTGTGCTGACAATAGCCGGAAGCATTATGATGATGGGCATGATGCATTGTGATGACAGGGTTCATGGATCATTGAGATGAAAAGGGGCATGGAGCATTGTGTTTACAGGGGTCTTGTAGCATTGTGATGACAAAGGCATGGAGCATTGTGATGAGATGGCCATGGAACATTCTGATGACATGCGTCATGGAGAATAGGGCTGAAAATGTTCATGGACTATTGTGATGACAGGGGTCATGGAGCATTGTGATGAGAAGGGCATGGAGCATTGTGATTACAAGTTTTATGGAGATTGCGATGACAAATTTGTGGACCGTTGGGATAAAAAGCCCATGGCACATTGTGATGACAAGGGTCATGGAGCATTTTTCTGACAAAGGCATGGAGCACTGTGATTACAATGGTCACGGAGCATTGTGATGAAAAATTCATGAAGCATTGGGGTTAAAAAGGTCACAAAGCGTTGTGATGACGCGGTCATGGACCATTGTGATGACAAATGTTATGAAGCATTGTGATGAGAGGGTCATGGAGCATTGTGATGATAATGGCATGGAGCATTGTGCTGAGAAATGCATAGAGCATTTTGATGACAAGTGTCAAAGAGCATTGTTATGAAAATTTCATGGAGCATTGTGGTTAAAAAGGTCACAGAGACTGTTGATGATGAGGGAATGGACCATTGTGATGACAAACGTCATGAAGCATTGTGATGACTGGAGTCAAGGAGCATTGTGATGACAGGGGTCATGGAGCATTGTGATAACAAGGGCATGGAGCATTGTGATGACAAGGGCATGGAGCATTGATTTAATATGTTTCATGGATTATTGCGATGAAATTTGGAATGACGCCTTGTGATGACAAGGGCATGGAGCATTGTGCTGAACAGGTCATGCAGTATTGTGAAGAGAAGAGTCAGGGAGCATTGTGATGACAAATTTTTGAACTGTTGGGATGAAAAGCGCGTGGCACATCGTCATGACAATGGTCATGGAGTATTTTACTGACAAAGGCATGGAGCATTGTGATGACAAGGGTCAAGGAGCATTGTGATGAAATGTTCATGGATCATTGTGGATACAAAGGAAAGAGAGCCTTGTGATGACGCAGGCATGAACCACTGTGATGACAAATATTATGAAGCACTGTGATGACTGGAGTCAGAGAGCATTGTGATGACAGGAGTCATGGAGCAGTGTGATGACAGGGTCCTGGAGCATTGTGATGAGATGACCATGGAGACTTGTGATGACAAGTCTCATGGAGCATTCTGATGAAAAGGGGCATGGAGCATTGTGATTACAGGGGTCTTGGGGCATTGTGATGACAAGGACATGGAGCATTGTGAGGAGAAGGCCATGGAGCATTCTGATGACATGCGTCATGGAGCATTGTGCTGAGAAAGGCATAGAGCATTGTGATGACAGGGGTCAAAGAGCATTGTGAAGAAAAGTTCATGGAGCATTGTGGTTAAAAAGGTCACAGAGACTGTTGATGATGAGGGCATGGACCATTGTTATGACAAAGGTCATGAAGCATTGTGATGACAGGAGTCACGGGGCATTGTGATGACAGGGGTCATGGAGCATTGTGATAATAAGGGCATGGAGCATTGTGATGACAAGGGCATGGAGCATTGTGATGACCAGGTGATGCAGTATTGTGAAGACAGTTGTCAGGGAGCATTGTGATGACATATATAATGGCCCATTGTGATGACAATGGCAAGGAGCATTGTGATGCCAATTGTCATGGAGGATTCTGATGACAAAGGTAATGGAGCATTGTGATGACATTGGCTTGGAGCATTGTGATGACAAGGGTCAGGGAGCATTGTGCTGACAAGTGTATGGAGAATTGTGATGACAAGGGTCATGGAGCATTCTGATGACAAGCTTGTGGAGTATTTTGATGACAATGGCATGGAGCATTGTGATGAAAATGGCATGGGGCATTGTGATAAAAAAGGCATGTAGCCTTTTCGTGACAGGGTTCAAGGAGCATTCTGACGACAATTGGCAGGGAGCATTGTGATGACAATGTATTGAGAATTGTGATGACAAAGGTCATGGAGCATTGTGATGAAAAGGGCATGGAGTATTGTGATGACAGGCATCATGGAGCGTTGTGATGACAAATGCTATGGAACATTGTGATCACAAGGGTTTGGAGCATTGTGATGACAGAGGTCATGGATCATTTTGATTTCAAGGAACATGGAGCATTGTGATGCCAAGGGCATGAAGCAATGTGATCCCAAGGTTCATGGAGGATTGTGATGACAATGGAAATGGAGTATTGTGATGACAAGCGCATACAGCATTGTAATGAGAAGGTCATGTAGCATTTTGCTGACCAAGACATGGAGCATTGTGAAGCCAGGTGTCATGGAGCACTGTGATGACAAGCATCACGGAACATTGTGAATACAGGGGTCATGGAGCATTGGGATAACAAGGGCATGATCATTTTGATGACAAGGGTCATGCAGCATTGGGCTGAAAATATTCATGGAGTATTGTGATGACAGGGTTCATGGAGCATTGTGATGACTAGGAACTGGAGCATTGTAATGAGAAGAGTCACGGATCATTGTCTTGTCAGGTGTCATGGAGTGTTGTGATGACAGTGGTCATGGAGCATTGTGATGATATTTGTCATGGAGCATTGTGATGAGAATGTCATGGAGTATTTGGCTGAAAATTTTCATGGAGTATTGTGATGACAGGGTTCATGGAGCATTGTAATGACAAGGGAATGGAACATGGTGATGACAGGGGTCATGGAACATTTTGATTAAAGGGGTGAGGGAGGATTGTGATGACTAGTGAGGGAACATTGTGATATCCCAGGTGAGAGAGCATTTGGATGAGAAGAACATGGAGCATTGTGATTACAAGGTTTATGGAGCACAGCGATGACAAGGTTGTGGATCATTGTGATGGAAAGCCCGTGGCACATTTTGATGACAAGGGTCATGGAGCATTGTTCTGACAAAGACATGGAGCATTGTGATGACAAGGGTCCCGGAGCATTGTGATGTAAATTTCATGGAGCATTGTGGTTACATAGGTCACAGAGCCTTGTGATGACGCGGGCATGGACCGTTGTGATGAGAAATGTTATGAAGCATTGTGATGACTGGAGTCACGGAGCATTTTTTTGACAGGGGTCATGGAGCATTGTGATGACAAGGGCATGGAGCATAGTGATGAGAAAGTCATGGAGTATTGTGAAGACAAGTGTCAGGGATCATTGTAATGACATATGTCATGGTCCATTTCGATGACAATGGCATGGTGCATTGTGATGCCAAAAGTAATGGAGGATTGTTATGACAAATATAATGGAGCATTGTGATGACTAGGGCTTGGAGCATTATGATGACAAGGGCCATTGAGAATGTTCATGACAATGTCGTGAAGCATTGTGATGACAAAGTCCTGGAGCATTGTGATGAGAAAACCATGGAGCCTTGTGATGACAGGTCTCATGGAGCATACTGATTAAAAGGGGCATGGAACATTCTGATTACAGGAGTCTTGGAACATTGTGATAGCAAGGGCATGGAGCATGGTGATGACAATGGCATGGAGCTTTGTTCTAATAAATTTCATGGATTATTGTGATGACAGTTGGAATGGCGCATTGTGATGACAGTAGTCATGGAACTTTGTGATGATACTGGTCATGGAGCATTGTGATGAGAAGGTCATGGAGCATTGGGTTGAAAATGTTCATGGAGTATTGTGATGACAGGGGTCATGGAGCATTGTGATGACAAGGGAATGTAGCATGGTGATGAAAATTTCCTGGAGCATTGTGATGAGATGACGATGGAGACTTTTGTTGACAATTCTCATGGAGCATTCTGATGAAAAGGGGCATGGAGCATTCTGATTACAGGAGTCTTGGAACATTGTGATAGCAAGCGCATGGAGCATTGTGATGACAAGGGCATGGAGCATTGTGAGGAGAAGGCAATGGAACATTCTGATGACATGAGTCATGGAGCTTTGTGATGACAAGGGCATGGAGCATTGTGATTACAGGGGTCTTGGAGCATTGTGATGAAAAGGTTCATGGAGCCTTGTGATGACAAGGCCGTGGAACATTGTGATGGCAGGGGTCATGGAGCATTGTTATGACAGAGGTAATGGAGCATTGTGATGAGAAGGGCATTGAGCATTGTGATGAGAAGAGCATCGAGCATTGTGATGACAATGTTATGGAGCTTTGTGATGACAATCGCAAAGAGCAATGTGATGAGATGGTTCATGGGACATTGTGATGACAATGACATGGAGCATTGTGATGCCAAGGGTCATGGAGCTTTGTGATGACAAAGGTCATGGAGCATTTTGATGACAAGTGTGTGGTGCATTGTGATGAGAAGGGCAGGGAACATTTTGATGACAGGGTCATGCAGCAATTTGATGAAAAGTGTAATGGAACATTTTGATGACAGGGGTTATAGACCATTTTGATTCCAGGGATCATGGATCTTTGGGATGCAAAGGGTCATGGAGCATTTTGATGACAGGGGTTATGGAACATTGTGATGTCATGGGTCAAGGATCATTGTGCTAATACGGGGATGTAGCATTGTGATGACAGGGGTCATGGAACATTGTGATAACAGGGGTGAGGTAGGATTCAGATGACTAGTGATGGAACATTGTGATATCTCATGTGAGAGAGCATTTGGATGAGAAGTGCATGGAGTATTGTGATTACAAGTTTTATGGAGCATAGCGATGACAAGGTTGTGGATCATTGTGATGAAAAGCGCATGGCACATTGTGATGACAAGCGTCATGGAGCATTGTTCTGACAAAGGCATGGAGCATTGTGATGACAAGGGTCACGGAGCATTGTGATGAAAAGTTCATGGAGCATTGTGGTTACAAAGGTAACAGAGCCTTGTGATTACGTGGGCATAGACCGTTATGATGACAAACGTTTTGAAACATAGTGATGACTGGAGTCACGGAGAATTGTGATGACAGGGGTCATGGAGCATTGTGATGACATGTGCATGGAGCATTGTGATGACAGGGGCATGGAGCATTGGTCTGAGAAGTTTCATAGATAATTGTGATGACAGTGGACATGGTGCATTGTGATGACAAGGGCATGGAGCATTGTGAAGAAAAGAGCATGGAGTATTGTGAAGACAGGTGTCAGGGAGCATTGTGATGACCTATGTCATGGTCCATTGTGATGACAATAGAATGGAGCATTGTGATGCCAAATGTAATGGAGGATTGTGATAACAAATATAATGGAGCATTGTGATGACTAGGGCTTGGAGCATTATGATGACAAGGGCCATTGAGAATTTTCATGACAATGTCGTGAAGCATTTTGATAACAAGGTCCTGGAGCACTGTGAAGAGAAAACCATGGAGGCTTGTGATGACAAGTCTCAAGGAGCATACTGAATAAAAGCAGCATGGAGCATTCTGATTACAGGGGACCTGGAACATTGTGATAACACTGGCCTGGAACATTGTGATGAAAAGGGCATGCAGTATTGTGAAGAGAGGTGTCAGGGAGCATTGTGATGACATATGTAATGGCCCATTGTGATGACAATGGCATGGAGCATTGTGATGCCAAAGGTCATGGAGGATTTTGATGACAAAGGTAATGGAGCATTGTGATGACAAGGGCTTGGAGCATTGTGATGACAAGGGTCAGGGAGCATTGTGATGATAAGTGCATGGAGAATTGTGATGACAAGGGTCATGGAGCATTCTGATGACAAGCTTGTGGAGTATTTTGATGACAATAGCATGGAGCATTGTGATAAAAACGGCATGGGGCATTGTGATGAGAAAGGCATGGAACATTGGTCTGTAATGTTTCATGGATTAATGTGATGAGAGTGGGCATAGAGCATTGTGATGACAAGGGTACGGAACACTATGATACATGGGTAATGCAGGATTGTAATGACAATGGCATGGAGCATTGTGATGAGAAGGGCATCGAGCATTGTGATGACAATTGTCATGGAGCTCTGTGATGACCAGGGCATGGGGCAATGTGATGAGAGGGTTCATGGAGCATTGTGATGACAATGACATGGAGCATTGTGATTCCAAGGTTCATGGAGCTTTGTGATGACAAACGTCATGAGGCATTTTGATGACAAGTGTGTGGTGCATTGTGATGAGAAGGGCAGGGAGCATTTTGATGACACGGTATTGCAGCATTTTTATGAAAAGTGTAATGGAACATTTTGTTGACAGGGGTTATGGAACATTGTGATGCCAGGGGTCATGGAGCTTTGGGATGAAAAGGGTCATGTAGCATTTTGATGACAGGGGTTATAGAACATTGTGATTACATGGGTCTTGGAGCATTGTGAGGACAAGAGTCCCGGATCATTGTGTTGTCAGGTATCATGGAGTGTTGTGATGACAGTGGTCATGGAGCATTGTGGAGCCTTGTGATGACAAGTCCATGGTACATCGTGATGGCAGGTGTCATGGAGCATTGTGATGACAAGGGAATGGAGCATGGTGATGACAAGGTCCTGGAGCATTGTGATGAGAAGACCATGGAGACTTGTGATGACAAGTCTCATGGAGCATTCTGATGAAAAGGGGCATGGAGCATTGTGATTACAGGGGTCTTGGAGCATTGTGATGACAAGGGCATGGAGCATTGTGAGGAGAAGGCCATGGAGAATTCGGATGACATGCGTCATGGAGCTTTTTGATGACAAGGGCATGGATCATTGTGATTTCAGGGATCTTGGAGCATTGTGATGAAAAGGGCATGGATCATTGTGATGAAAAAGGCATGGAGCCTTGTCATGACAGGTTTAAAGGAGCATACAGGCATCAAGTGTCAGGGAGCATTTTGATGACAAGTGTATTGAGCATTGTGATGACAAAGGTCATGAAGCATTGTGATGAGAAGAACATTGATAATTGTGATGACGAGCGTCATGGGGCATTGTGATGACAAGTGTTATGGAATATTGTGATCACAATGGTTTGGAGCATCGTTATGACAGAGGTCATGGAATATTTTGATTTCATTGTGATTACAATAGCATGAAGCATTATGATGATGGGCATTGTGCATTGTGATGACAGGGTTCATGGATCATTGAGATGCAAAGGGGCATAAAGCATTGTGATTACAGGGTTCTTGGAGCATTGTGATGGGAATTGTCATGGAGCTTTGTGATGACCAGGCCATGGAAAATTGTGATGGCAGGGCTCATGGATCATTGTTATGACAAGTGTAGTGGAGCATTTGGATGGCAAGGGCATGGAGCATTCTGATGAGAAGGCCATGGAGCATCCTGATGACATGTGTCATGGAGCTTTGTGAAGACAAAGGCATGGAGCAATGTGATGAGAGCGTGCATGGAGCATTGTGATGACAATGACATGGAGCATTGTGATGCCAAGGGTCATGGATCTTTGTGATGACAAAGGTCATGGAGCATTTTGATGGCAAGGGCGTTGTGCATTGTGATGAGAAAGGCAGGGAACATTCTGATGACAGGGTCTTTGAGCAATTTGATGAAAAGTGTCATGGAACATTTTGATGACAGGTGTTATGGAACATTGTGATGTCAAGGGTCTTCGAACATTGTGATGATAAGTGCATGTAGCATTGTGATGACAGGAGTCATGGAACATTGTGATGACACGGGTGAGGGGGTATTGTGACAAATATTGATGTAGCATTGAGATATCAGTGGTGAGAGAGCATTTTGATGAGAAGTGCATGGAGCATTGTGATGACAAATTTTAAGGAGCATTTTCATGAGAAGATTGTGGAGCACTGTGATGACAAGCGCATGGTGCATTGTGATGACATGTGTCATAGAGATTTTTGATGACAAGCGCATGGAGCATTGTGATGACATGGGTCAAAGAGCATTGTGATGAAAAGTTCATGGAGCACTGTGGTTAAAAAGGTCACAGAGACTATTGATGACGAGGGCATGGACCATTGTGATGACAAAGGTCATGAAGCATTGTGATGACTGTAGTCACGGAGGATTGTGATGACAGGGGTCATGGAGAATTGTGATAACAAGAGCATGGAGCATTGTGATGACAAGGGCATGGAATATTGGTCTAATATGTTTCATGGATTATTGCGATGACAGTTGGAATGGCGCATTGTGATGACAAGGGCATGGAGCATTGTGTTGACCAGGTCATGAAATATTGTGAAGAGAGGTGTCAGGGAGCATTGTGATGACTAGGGAATGGAGCATTGTGATGAAAAGAGTCCCGGATCATTGTGTTGTCAGGTGTCATGGAGTGTTGTGATGACAGTGGTCATGGAGCATTGTGATGATATTGGCCATGGAGCATTGTGATGAGTATGTCGTGGAGCATTGGGCTGAAAATATTCATGGATTATTGTGATGGCAGGGGTCATGGAGCATTGTGATGACAAGGGAATGGGCATGGTGATGACAAGGTCCTTGGGCACTGTGATGACAAGACCATGGAGACTTGTGATGACAAGTCTCATGGAGCATTCTGATGAAAAGTGGCATGGAGCATTGTGATTACAGGGGTCTTGGAGCATTGTGATGACAAGGGCATGGATCATTGTGATTAGAAGGCCATGAAGCATTCTGCTGATAAGTGTCATGGAGCTTTTTGATGACAAGGTCATGGAGCATTCTGATTACAGGGATCTTGGAGCATTGTGATGAAACGGGCATGGATTATTGTGATGAAAAATGCATGGAGACTTGTCACGACAGGGTTCAAGGAGCATACTGAGGACAAGTGTCAGGGAGCATTGTGATGACAAGTGTATTGAGCATTGTGATGATAGTGATCATGGAGCATTGTGATGAGAAGACCATGGATAATAGTGATGATGAGCGTCATGGGGTGTTTTGATGATAAGTGTTATGGAACATTGTGATCACAAAGGTTTGGAGCATTATGATGACAGAGGTCATGGAGAATATTGATTTCATTGTGATGACAATAGCCTGAAGCATTATGATGATGGGCATGGTGTATTGTGATGACAGGGTTCATGGAGCATTGAGATGAAAAGGGGCATGGAGCATTGTGATTACAAGGGTCTTGGAGCATTGTGATGACAAGGGCATGGAGCACTGTGATGTGAAGGCCATGGAACATTCTGATGACATGCGTCATGGAGCTTTGTGATGACAAGGGCATGGAGCATTGTGATTTCAGGGTTCTTGAGCATTGTGATGACAAGTGTCATGGAACCTTGTGATGACTAGGCCGTGGAACATTGTTATGGCAAGGGTCATGGTGCATTGTTATGAGAGGGGTTATGGAGCATTTTGATGAGAAGGGTATGGAACATTGGTCTGAAATGTTTCATGGATTATTGTGATTAGAGTGGGCATGGAGCATTGTGATGACAAGGGTACGGAACACTGTGATGCATGGGTCATGCAGGATTGTAATGACAATTGCATGGAGCATTGTGATGACAAGGGCATGGAGCAATGTGATGAGAGTGTTCATGGAGCATTGTGATGACAATGACATAGAGCACTGTGATGCCATGTGTCATGGAGCTTTGTGATGACAATTCATGGAGCATTTTGATGACAAGTGCATGGTGCATTGTGATGAGAAAGGCAGGGAGCTTTTTGATGAATGCGTCATGTAGCAATTTGATAAAATGTGTAATGGAATATTTTGATGGCAGGGGTTATGGAACTTTGAGATGTCATGGGTCGTGGAGCTTTGGGATGAAAAGGGTCATGGAGCATTTTGATGACAGGGGTTATGTAGCATTGTGATGACAGGGTCATGGAACATTGTGATTACAGGTGTGAGGGAGTATTCTGATGACTAGTGATGGAACATTGTGATATCTCTGGTGAGAGAGCATTTTGATGAGAAGTGCATGGACCATTGTGATTACAAGGTTTATGGAGCATTGCAATGACAAGGTTGTGGACCGTTGTGATTAAATGTGCATGGCACATTCTGATGACAATGGTCATGGAGCATTGTTCTGACAAAGACATGGAGCATTGTGATGACAAGGGTCACAGAGAATTGTGATGAAATTTCATGGAGCATTGTGGTTACAAATGTCACAGAGACTTGTGATGACGCGGGCATGGACCACTGTGATGACAAATGTTATGAAACTTTGTGATGACTGGAGTCACAGAGCATTGTGATGACAGAGGTCATGGAGCATTGTGATGACAAGGGCATGGATCATTGTGATGAAAGTGGCATGGAGCATTGGTTTGACAAGTTTCATAGATTATTGTGATGACAGTGGGCACGTGCATTGTGTTGACATGGGCATAGAGCTTTGTGATGATTAGGTCATGGAGTATTGTGAAGACAGGTGTCAGGGAGAATTGTGATGCCAAATGTAATGGAGAATTGTGATGACAAATATAATGGAGCACTGTGATGACAATGACATGGAGCATTGTGATGCCAAGGGTCATGGATCTTTGTGATGACAAAAGTCATGGAGCATTTTGATGGCAAGGGCGTTGTGCATTGTGATGAGAAGGGCAGGGAGCATTCTGATGACAGGGTCATGGAGCAATTAGATGAAAAGTGTCATGGAACACTTTGATGACAGGTGTTATAGAGCATTGTGATGTCATGGGTCATCGAACATTGTGATGATAAGTGCATGTAGCTTTCTGATGACAGGAGTCATGGAACATTGTGATGACATGGGTGAGGGAGTATTGTGACAAATAGTGATGTAGCATTGTGATATCAGTGGTGAGAGAGCATTTTGATGAGAAGTGCATGGAGCATTGTGATGACAAATTTTAAGGAGCATTGTGATGACAAGTTTGTGGAGCACTCTGATGACAAGCACATGGTGCATTGTGATGACATGTGTCATGGAGCATTGTGCTGACAGGCGCATGGAGCATTGTGATGACAAGGGTCAAAGAGCATTGTGATGAAATGTTCATGGAGCTTTGTGGTTAAAAAGGTCACAGAGACTGTTGATGACGAGGGCATGGACCATTGTGATGACAAAGGTCAAGAAGCATTGTGATGACTGGAATCACGGAGCATTGTGATGACAGGGGTCATGGAGCATTGTGATAACAAGGGCATGGAGCATTGTGATGACCAGGGCATGGAACATTGGTCTAATAAGTTTCATGGATTATTGTGATGACAGTTGGAATGGCGCATTGTGATGACAATGGCATGGAGCATTGTGATGACCAGGTCATGCAGTATTGTGAAGACAGGTGTCAGGGAGCATAGTGATGACATATATAATGGCCCATTGTGATGACAATGGCATGGAGCATTGTGATGCCAAGTGCCATGGAGGATTCTGATGACAAAGGTAATGGAGCATTGTGATGACATTGGCTTGGAGCATTGTGATGACAAGTGTCAGGGAGCATTTTGTTGACAAGTGCATGGAGCATTGTGATGACAAGGGTCATGGAGCATTCTGAGGACAAGCTTGTGGAGTATTTTGAAGACAATGGCATGGTGCATTGTGATGAAAATGGCATGGGGCATTGTGATGAAAAAGGCATGGAGCCTTTTCGTGACAGTGTTCAAGGAGCATTCTGATGACAAGTGTCAGGGAGCATTGTGATGACAAGTGTATTGAGAATTGTGATAACAAAGGTCATGGAGCATTGTGATGAGAAGGGCATGGAGTATTGTGATGACAGGCATCATGGAGCGTTGTGATGACAAGTGTTATGGAACACTGTGATCACAAGTGTTTGGAGCATTGTGATGACAAAGGTCATGGATCATTTTGATTTCAAGGAGCATGGAGCATTGTGATGACAAGGGCATGAAGCAATGTGACCCCAAGGTTCATGGAGGATTGTGATGACAATGGAAATGGAGTATTGTTATGACAAGCGCATAGAGCATTGTAATGACAAGCTCATGTAGCATTTTGCAGACAAAGGCATGGAGCATTGTGATGACATGTGTCATGGAGAACTGTGATGAGAAGCGTCATGGAGCATTGTGAAAACATGGTTCATGGAGCATAGGGATGACAAGGACATAGATCATTGTGATGACAAGTGTCATGGAACATTGGGCTGAAAATGTTCATGGAGTATTGTGATGACAGGTGTCATGGAGCATTGTGATGACTAGGGAATGGAACACTGTGATGACAATAGTCCCGAATCATTGTGTTCTCAGTTGTCATGGAGTGTTGTGATGACAGTGGTCATGGAGCATTGCGATGATATTGGCCATGGAGCATTGTGATGAGAAGAACTTGGGTAATTTTGATGTCGAGCATCATGGAGCACTGTAATGACAAGGGGCATGAAGCACTGTGATGACAGGTGTCAGGGAGCATTGTGATGACAAGGGCATGGAGCATTGTGAGGAGAAGGCCATGGAACATTCTGATGACATGAGTCATGGATTTTTGTGATGACATGGGCATGGAGCATTGTGATTACCGGGGTCTTGGAGCATTGTGATGAGAAGGGTCATGGAGCCTTGTGATGACAAGGCCATGGAACATCGTGATGGCAGGGGTCTTGGAGCATTCTTATGACAGGTGTAATGGATCATTCTGATGGCATGGGCATGGATCAATGTGATGAGAAGGCCATGAAGCATTCTGATGATATGTGTCATGCAGGTTTTTGATGACAATGACATGGAGCAATGTGATGAGAACCTTCATGGAGCATTGTGATGTCAATGACATGGAGCATTGTGATGCCAAGTGTCATGGATCTTTGTAATGACAAAGGTCATGGAGCATTTTGATGACAAGGGCGTTGTGCATTGTGATGAGAAGGGTAGGGAGCATTGTGATGACAGGTTCCTGGAACAATTTGATGAAAAGGGTCATGAAATATTTTGATGACAGGGGTTATGGAACATTGTGATGCCAGGGGTCATCGAACATTGTGATGATAAGTGCATGTAGCATTGTGAGGACAGGAGTCATGGCACATTTTGATGACAGCGGTGAGGGAATATTGTGTCGAATAGTGATGTAACATTGTGATATCAGTGGTGAGAGAGCATTTTGATGAGAAGTGCATGGAGCATTGTGATGACAAGGTTCATGGAGCATTGTGATGACATGATTGTGGAGCACTGTGATGACAATAGCATGGTGCATTGGAATGAAATGTGTCATGGAGCATTATGCTGACAAGCGCATGGAGCATTGTGATGACAAGGGTCTTAGAGCATTGTGCTGAGAAAGGCATAGAGCATTGTGATGACAAGGGTCAAAGAGCATTGTGATGAAAAGTTCTTGTAGCATTGTGGTTAAAAAGGTCACAGAGACTGTTGATGACGAGGGCATGGACCATTGTGATGACAAAGGTCATGAAGCATTGTGATGACTGGAGTCATGGAGCATTGTGATAACAAGGGCATGGAGCATTGTGATGACACGGGCATGGAGCATTGGTCTAATAAGTTTCATGGATTTTTGCGATGACAGTAGAAATGGCGCCTTGTGATGACAAGGTCATGGAGCATTGTGATGACCAGGTCATGCAGTATTGTGAAGACAGGTGTCAGGGAGCATTGTGATGAGATATGTAATGGCCCATTGTGATGACAATGGCATGGAGCATTGTGATGCCAAGTGTCATGGAGGATTCTGATGACAAAGGTAATGAGCATTGTGATGACATTGACTTGGAGAATTGTGATGACAAGGGTCAGGGAGCATTGTGCTCACAAGTGCATGGAGAATTGTGATGACAAGGGTCATGGAACATTCTGATGACAAGCTTGAGGAGTATTTTGAAGACAATGGCATGGAGCATTGTGATGAATACGGCATGGGGCATTGTGATGAAAAAGGCATGGAAAATTTTCGTGACAGGTTTCAAGGAGTATTCTGACAACAAGTTTCAGGAAGCATTGCAATGACAAGTATACTTAGAATTGTGATGACAAAGGTCATGGAGCATTGTGATGAAAAGGCCATGGAGTATTCTCATGACAGGCATCATGGAGCGTTGTGATGACAAGTTTTATGGAACACTGTAATCACAAGGGTTTGGAGCATTGTGATGACAGAGGTCATGGGTCATTTTGATTTCAAGGAGCATGTAGCATTGTGATGACAAGGGCAGGAACCAATGTGATCCCAAGGTTCATGGAGGATTTTGATGACAATGGTAAAGGAGTACTGTGATGACAAGTGCATAAAGCATTGTAATGAAAAGGTCATGTAGCATTTTGCTGACAAAGGCATGGAGCATTGTGATGACAGGTGTCATGGACCACTGTGATGACAAGCGTCACGGAGCATTGTGAATACAGGGGTCATGGAGCATTGGGATGACAAAGGCATGGATCATTGTGATGACAAGTGTCATGGAGCATTGGGCTGAAAATGTTCATGGAGTATTGTGATGACAGGGGTCATGGTGCATTGTGATTACAGGGGTCTTGGAGCATTGTGATGACAAGAGTCCCGGATCATTGTGTTGTCAGGTGTCATGGAGTGTTGTGATGACAGTGGTCATGGAGCATTGTGATGATATTGGTCATGGAGCATTGTGATGAGAATTTCATGGAGCATTGGGCTGAAAATATTCATGGAGTATTGTGATGACAAGGGTCATGGAGCATTGTGATGACATGGGAATGGAGCGTGGTGATGACAAGGTCCTGGAGCATTATGATGAGAAGACCATGGAGACTTATGATAACAAGTCTCATGGAGCATTCTGATGAAAAGGGGCATGGAGCATTGTGATTACAGGGGTCTTGGAGCATTGTGATGACAAGGGCATGCAGCACTGTGAGAAGGCCATGGAACATTCGGATGACATGCATCATGGAGCTTTGTGATGACAAGTGCATGGAGAATTGTGATTACAGGGGTTTTGGAGCATTGTGATGACAAGGGTCATGGAGCCTTGTGATGACAAGGCCGTGGAGCATTGTGATGGCAGGTGTCATGGAGCATTGTTATGACAGAGGTAATGGAGCATTGTGATGAGAAGGGCATTGATCATTGGTCTGAAACGTTTCAAGTATTATTGTGATGAGAGTGGGCATGGAACATTGTAATGACAAGGGCACGGTACACTGTGATATATGGGTCATGGGGGATTGTAATGACAAGGGCATGGAGCATTGTGATGACAAGGGCATTGAGCATTGTGATGACAAGTGTCATGGAACTTTGTGATGACAAGGGCATCGA
Organism: Mesoplodon mirus; assembly: GCF_964341445.2. Classification (NCBI taxonomy): domain Eukaryota; kingdom Metazoa; phylum Chordata; class Mammalia; order Artiodactyla; family Ziphiidae; genus Mesoplodon; species Mesoplodon mirus. The sequence goes on along the minus strand of NW_028295168.1, from coordinate 115,917 downwards.
GCAATGTGATGAGAGTGTTCATGGAGCATTGTAATGACAATGACATGGAGCATTGTGATGCCAAGGGTCATGGAGCTTTGTGATGACAAAGGTCATGGAGCATTTTGATGACAAGTTTGTGGTGCATTGTGATGAGAAGGGCAGGGAACTTTTTGATGAAAGGGTCATGCAGTAATTTGATGAAAAGTATAATGGAACATTTTGATGACAGGGGTTATAGAACATTGTTATTCCAGGGGTCATGGGGCTTTGCGATGAAAAGGGTCATGGAGCATTTTGATGACAGGGGTTATGGAACATTGTGATGTCAGGGGTCATGGAACATTTTGCTGTTAAGGGGATGTAGCATTGTGATGACAGGGGTCACGGAACATTGTGATAACAGGGGTGAGGGAGGATTCTGATGACTAGTGATGGAACATTGTGATATCTCATGTGAGAGAGCATTTGGATGAGAAGTGCATGGAGCATTGTGATTACAAGGTTTATGGAGCATAGCGATGACAAGGTTGTGGATCATTGTGATGAAAAGTGCATGGCACATTGTGATGACAAATGTCATTGAGCGTTGTTCTGACAAAGACATGGAGCCTTGTGATGTCAAGGGTCACGGAGCATTGTGATGAAAATTTCTTGGAGCATTGTGGTTACAAAGGTCACAGAGCCTTGTGATGATGCGGGCATGGACCGTTGTGATGACAAACGTTATGAAGCATAGTGATGACTGGAGTCACGGAGCACTGTGATGACAGGGCTCATGGAGCCTCGTGATAACAAGGGCATGGAGCATTTTGATGACAGGGGCATGGAGCATTGGTCTGAAATGTTTCATAGATTAATGTGATGACAGTGGACATGGTGCATTGTGATGACAAGAGAATGGAGCATTTTGATGACAAGGGCATGGAGTATTGTGAAGACAGGTGTCAGGGAGCATTCTGATGACATATGTCATGGTCCATTGCGATGACAATGGCATGGAGCATTGTGATGCCAAATGTAATGCATGATTGTGATGACAAATAAAATGGAGCATTGTGATGACTAGGGCTTGGAGCATTATGATGACAAGGGCCATTGAGAATTTTCATGACAATGTCGTGAAGCATTGTGATGACAAGGTCCTGGAGCATTGTGATGAGAAAACCATGGAGCCTTGTGATGACAGGTCTCATGGAGCATACTGATGAAAAGGGGCATGGAGCATTCTGATTACAGGGGTCTTGGAACTTTGTGATAACAAGGGCATGGATCATTGTGATGACAAGGGCATGTAGTATTGTGATGACAGGCATCATGGATCGTTGTGATGACAAGTGTTATGGAACATTGTGATCAAAAGGTTTTGCAGCATTACGACGACAGAGGTCATGGATCATTTTGATTTCAAGGAGCATGGAGCACTGTGATGACTACGGCATGAAGCAATGTGTTCCCAAGGTTCTTGGAGGATTGTGATGACAATGGTAATGGAGTATAGTGATGACAAGCGCATAGAGCATTGTAATGACAAGGTGATGTAGCATTTTGCTGACAAAGGCATGGAGAATTGTGATGACAGGTGTCATGGAGCGCTGTGATGACAAGCGTCACGTAGCATTGTGAATACAGGGGTCATGGAGCATTGGGATGACCAGGGCATGGATATTTGTAATGACAAGTGTCATGGAGCATTGGGCTGAAAATGTTCATTGAGTTTTGTGATGACAGGGGTCATGGAGCATTGTGATTACAGGGGTCTTGGAGCATTGTGATGACAAGGGTCATGGAGCCTTTTGATGACAATGCTGTGGAACATTGTGATGGGTGGGATCATGGAGCATTGTTATGACAGAATTAATGGAGCATTGTGATGTGAAGGGCATTGAGCATTCGTCTGAATTATTTCAATGATTATTGTGATGAGAGTGGGAATGGAGCATTGTGATGAGAAGGGCACGGTACAGTGTGATACATGGGTCATGGAGGATTGTAATGACAAGTGCATGGAGCATTGTGATGAGAAGGGCATTGAGCATTGTGATGACAAGTGTCATGGATCTTCGTGATGACAAGGGCATGGAGCAATGTGATGAGAGGGTTCATGAAGCATTGTGATGACAATGACATTGAGCATTGTGATGCCAAGGGTCATGGAGCTTTGTGATGACAAAGATCATGGAGCATTTTGATGACAAGTTTGTGGTGCATTGTGATGAGAAGGGCAGGGAGCATTTTGATGACAGGGTCATGCAGCAATTTGATGAAAATTGTAATGGAACATTTTGTTGACAGGTGTTATAAAATATTGTGATGCCAGGGGTCATGGAGCTTTGGGATGAAAAGGGTCATGGAGCATCTTGATGACAGCGGTTATGGAACATTGTGATGTCAGGGGTCATGGAACATTGTGCTGATAAGGGGATGTAGCACTGTGATGACAGGGGTCATGGAATATTGTGATAAGAGGGGTGAGGGAGGATTGTGATGAAAAGGGCATGGATCATTGTGATGAAAAAGTCATGGAGGCTTGTCATGACAGGTTTCAAGGAGCATACAGACAACAAGTGTCAGGGAGCATTTTGATGACAAGTGTATTGATCATTGTGATGACAAATGTCATCTAGCATTGTGATGAGAAGACCATGGATAATTGTGATGACAAGCGTCATGGGGCAGTGTGATGACAATTGTTATGGAATATTGTGATCACAAGGGTTTGGAGCATTGTTATGACAGAGGTCATGGAGTATTTTGATTTCATTGTGATGACAATAGCATGAAACATTAGGATGATGGGCATGGTGCATTGAGATGACAGGATTCATGGATCACTGAGATGAAAAGGGGCAAGGAGCATTGTGATTACAGGGTTCATGGAGCATTGTGATGACAAGGGCATGGAACATTGTGAAGATAAGGCCATGGAACCTTCTGATGACATGCGTCATGGAGCTTTGTTATGACAAGGTCTTGGAGCATTTTGATTAGAGGTGTCTTGGGGCATTGCGATGACATGGGTAATGGAGCCTTGTGATGACAAGGCCGTGGAACATTGTGATGGCAGTGGGCATGGAACACTGTTATGACAGACGTAATGGAGAATTGTGATGAGAAGGGAATTGAGCATTGGTCTGAAATATTTCATGGATTACTGTGATGAGATTGGGCATGGAGCATTGTGATGACAAGGGCACAGAACACTGTGATACATGGGTCATGGAGGATTGTAATGACAAGGGCAAGGAGTAATGTGATGAGAGGGTTCATGGAGCATTGTGATGACAATGACCTGGAGCGTTGTGAGGAGAAGGCCATGGAGCATTCTGATGACGTGCGTCATGGAGCTTTGTGATGCCAAGGGCATAGAGCATTTTGATTACAGGGGTCTTGGAACATTTTGATGAAAAGGGCATGGATCATAGAGATGAAAACGGCATGGAGCTTTGTCATGACAGGGTTCGAGTAGCATACTGACGACAAGTGTCAGGGAGCATTGTGATGACAAGTGTATTGAGCATTGTGATGACAAGTGTATTGAGCATTTTGATGACAAAGATCATGGAGAATTGTGATAAGAAGACCATGGATAATTGTGATGATGATCATCATGCGGTGTTGTGATGATAAGTGTTATGGAACATTGTGATCACAAGGGTTTGGAGCATTATGATGACAGAGGTCATGTAGAATTTTGATTTCATTTTAATGACAATAGCCTGAAGCATTATGATGATGGGCATGGTGCATTGTGATGACAGGGTTCATGGGGCATGGAGATGAGAAAGGGGATGGAGCATTGTGATTACAGGTGTCTTGGAGCATTGTAATGACAAACGCATAGAGCTTTGTAATGACAAGGTCATGTAGAATTTTGCTGACAAAGGCATAGAGCTTTGCGATGACAGGTGTCATGGAGAACTGTGATGACAAGTGCCACGGAGCATTGTAAATAGAGGGTTCAGGGAGCAATGTGCTGACAAGTGCATGGAGAATTATGATGACAAGGGTCATGGAGCATTTTGATGACAAGTTTGTGGAGTATTTTGATGACAATGGCATTGTGCATTGTGATGAAAACGGCATGGGCCATTGTGATAAAAAAGGCATAAAGCCTTTTCGTGACAGGGTTCAAGGAGCATTCTGACGACAAGTGTCAGGGAGCATTGTGATGACAAGTTTATTGAGAATTGTGACGACAAATGTCATGGAGCATTGTGATGAGAAGACCATGGATAATTGAGATGATGAGCGTCATGGGGTGTTGTGATGATAAGAGTTAGGGAACATTGTGATCACAAGGGTTTGGAGAATTATGATGACAGAGGTCATGGAGAATATTGATTTCATTGTGATGACAATAGCCTGAAGCTTTATGATGATGGGCATGGTGCATTGTGATGACAGGGTTCATGGATCATTGAGATGAAAAGGGGCATAGAGCATTGTGATTAGAGTGTTCTTGGAGCATTGTGATGAGAAGGGCATGAAGCATTGTGATGAAAAGTTCATGGAGCAATGTGGTTACAAATGTAACAGAGCCTTGTGATGATGCGGGCATGGACCATTTTGATGACAAATGTTATGAAGCATTGTGATGATTGGAGTCACGGAGCATTGTGATGACAGGGACCATGGAGCATTGTGATGACGAGGGCAAGAAGCATTGTGCTGAGAAAGACATAGAGCATTGTGATGACAAGGGTCAAAGAGCATTGTGATGAAAAGTTCATGGAGCATTGTGGTTAAAATGTCACAGAGACTGTTGATGGTGAGGGCATGGATCATTTTGATGACAAAGGTCATGAAGCATTGTGATGACTGGAGTCACGGAGCATTGTGATGACAGGGGTCATGGAGCATTGTGATAACAAGGGCATGGAACATTGTCATGACAAGGGCATGTAGCTTTGTGATGACCAGGTGATGCAGTATTGTGAAGACAGGTGTCAGGGAGCTTTGTGATAACATATGTAATGGCCCATTGTGATGACAATGGCATGGAGCATTGTGATGCCAAGTGTCATAGAGGAATCTGATGACAAAGGTAATGGAGAATTATGATGACAATGGCTTGGAGCATTGTGATGACAAGGGTCAGGGAGCATTGTACTGACAAGTGCATGGAGAATTGTGATGACAAGGGTCATGGGGCATTCTGATGGCAAGCTTCTGGAGTATTTTGATGACAATGGCATGGAGCATTGTGATGAAAATGGCATGGGGCATTGTGATGAGAAATGCATGGAGCCTTTTCGTGACAGGGTTCAAGGAGCATTCTGATGACAAGTGTCAGGGTGCATTGTGATAAAAAGTGTATTGAGAATTATGATGACAAAGGTCGTGGAGCACTGTGATGAAAAAGGCTTGGAGAATTGTGATGACAGGCATCATGGTGCGTTCTGATGACAAGTGCTATGGAACATTGTGTTCACAAGTGTTTGGAGCATTGTGATGACAGAGGTCATGGATCATTTTGATTTCAAGGAGCATGGAGCATTGTGATGACAAGGGCATGAAGCAATGTGATCCCAAGGTTCATGGAGGATTTTGATGACAATGGAAATGCAGTATTGTGATGACAAGCACATAGAGCATTGTAATGACAAGGTCATGTAGCATTTTGCTGACAAAGGCATGGAGCATTGTGATGACAGGTGTCATGGAGCACTGTGATGACAAGCATCATGGAGCATTGTGAATACAGGGGTCATGGAGCATTGGGATGACAAAGGCATGGATCATTGTGATGACAAGTGTCATGGAGCATTGGGCTGAAAATGTTCATGGAGTATTGTGATGACAGGGGTCATGGTGCATTGTGATGACAAAAGTCCCGGATCATTGTGTTGTCAGGTGTCAAGGAGTGTTGTGATGACAGTGATCATGGAGCATTGTGATGATATTGGTCATGGAGCACTGTGATGAGAAGGTCATGTAGCATTGGGCTGAAAATGTCCATGGAGCATTGGGCTGAATATGTTCATGGATTATTGTGTTGACATGGGTCATGGACCATGCTGATGACAAGGGAATGGAGCATTGTGATGAGATGACCATGGAGACTTGTGATGACAAGTCTCATGGAGTGTTCTGATGAAAAGGGGCATGGAGCATTGTGATTACAGGGTTCTTGGAACATTGTGATGACAAGAGCATGGAGCATTGTGAGGAGAAGGCCATGGAGCATTCTGATGACATGCGTCATGGAGGTTTGTGATGACAAGGACATGGAACACTGTGATTACATGGGTCTTGGAGCATTGTGATGAAAAGGTCATGGATCATTGTGATGAAAACGGCATGGAGCCTTGTCATGACAGTGTTCAAGAGCATACTGATGACAAGTGTCAGGGAGCATTTGTGATGACAAGTGTATTGAGCATAGAGATGACCAAGATCAAGGAGCATTGTGATGAGAAGACCATGGATAATTGTGATGATGAGCGTCATGGGGTGTTGTGATGATAAGTGTTATGGAACATTGTGATCACAAGGGTTTGGAGCATTATGATGACAGAGGTCATAAAGAATTTTGATTTCATTTTAATGACAATAACCTGAAGCATTATGATGATGGGCATGGTGCATTTTGATGACAGGGTTCATGGAGCATTGAGATGAAAAGGGGCATGTAGCATTGTGATTACAGGGGTCTTGGAGCATTGTGATGACAAGGGCATGGAGCATTGTGATAAGAAGGCTATGGAACATTCTGATGACATGCGTCATGGAGCTTTGTTATGACAAGGGCATGGAGCATTTTGATTACAAGTGTCCTGGAGCATTGTGATGACAAGGGTCATGGAGCCTTGTGATGACAAGGCCGTGGAACATTGTGATGGCAGGGGTCATGGAGCATTGTTATGACAGAGGTAATGGAGCATTGTGATGAGAAGGGCATTGAACATTGGTTTGAAATATTTCATACATTATTGTGATGAGAGTGGGCTGGAGCATTGTGATGACCACGGCACGGAACACTGTGATACATGGGTCATTGACAATTGTAATGACAATGGCTTGGAGCAATGTGATTAGAGGGTACAAGGAGCATTGTGATGACAATGACACGGAGCATTGTGAGGAGAAGGCCATGGAGCATTCTGATGACATGTGTCATTGAGCTATGTGATGACAAGGGCAAGGAGCATAGTGATTACAGGGGTCTGGAGCATTGTGATGAAAATGGCATGGATCATTGTGATGAAAAAGGCCTGGAGCCTTGTCATGACATGTTTCAAGGAGCATACAGAAGAGAAGTGTCTGGGAGCATTGTGAAGACAAGTGTATTGAGCATTGTGATGACAAAGATCATGGAGCACTGTGATGAGAAGACCATGATTAATTGTGATGATGAGCGTCATGGGGTGTTGTGATGATAAATGTTATGGAACATTGTGATCACAAGGGTTTGGAGCATTATGATGACAGAGGTCATGGAGAATACTGATTTCACTGTGGTAACAATAGCCTGAATCATTATGATGATGGGCATGGTGCATTGTGATGACAGGGTTCATGGAACATTGAGATGAAAAAGGGCATGGAACATTGTGATAACAGGGATCTTGGAGCAGTGTGATGACAAGCGCATAGAGCATTGTAATGACAAGGTCATGGAGAATTTTACTGACAAAGGCATGGAGCATTGTGATGACAAGTGTCATGGAGCAGTGTGATGACAAGTGTCACGGAGCATTTTGAATACAAGGGTCATGGATAATTGTGATGACAAGGGTCATGGAGCATTGGGCTGAAAATGTTCATGGAGTATTTTCATGACAGTGGTCATGGAGCATTGTGATGACAGAGGTCATGGAGAATTTTGATTTATTGTGCTGACAATAGCCGGAAGCATTATGATGATGGGCATGATACATTGTGATGACAGGGTTCATGGAGCATTGAGATGAAAAGGGGCATGGAGCATTGTGATTACAGGGGTTTTGGAGCATTATGATGACAAGGGCATGGAGCATTTTGATGAGAAGGACATGGAACATTCTGATGACATGTGTCATGGAGCTTTGTGATGACAAGGGCATGGAACATTGTGATTACAGGGGACATGGATCATTGTAATGACAAGTGTCATGGATCCTTGTGATGACAAGGCCGTGAAACATTGAGATGACAGGGGTCATGGAGCATTGTCATGACAGGGGTAATTGAGCATTGTGATGAGAAGGGCATGGAGCATTGTGATTACAAGTTTTATGGATCATTGCGATGACAATATGTGGAACGTTGGGATAAAATCGCGTGACACATTGTGATGACATGGGTCATGGAGCATTTTTCTGACAAAGGCATGGAGCACTGTGATGACAAGTGTCACGGAGCATTGAGATGAAAAGTTCATGGATCATTGTGGTTAAAAAGGTCATAGGGCCATGTGATGATGCAGACATGGACCTCTGTGATGACAAATGTTATGAAGCATTGTGATGACTGGAGTCACGGAGCTTTGTGATGACAGGGGTCATGGAGCATTGTGATGACAAGGGTTGGAGCATTGTGCTCAGAAAGGCGTAGAGCATTGTGATGACATGGGTCAAAGAGCATTGTGATGAAAAGTTCATGGAGGATTGTGTTTAAAAATGTCACAGAGACTGTTGATGACGAGGGCATTGACCATTGTGATGACAAAGGTCATGAAACATTGTGATGACTGGAGTCACGGAGCATTGTGATGACAAGCGTCACGGAGCATTGTGAATACATGGTTCATGGAGCACTGGGATGACAAGGTCATGGATCATTGTGATGACAAGGGTCATGGAGATTTGGGCTGAAAATATTCATGGAGCATTGTGATGACAGGGGTCTTGGAGCATTGTGATGACAAGAGTCCCGGATCATTGTGTTGTCAGGTGTCATGGAGTGTTGTGATGACAGTGGTCATGGAGCATTGTGATGATATTGGTCATGGAGCATTGTGATGAGAAGGTCATGGAGCATTGGGCTGAAAATATTCATGGAGTAGTGTGATGACAGGTGTCATGGAGCGTTGTGATGACAAGGGAATGGAGCGTGGTGATGACAAGGTCCTGGATCATTGTGATGAGAAGACCATGGAGACTTGTAATGACAAGTCTCATGGAGCATTCTGTTGAAAAGGGGCATGGAGCATTGTGATTACAGGGGTCTTGGAGCATTGTGATGACAAGGGCATGGAGCACTGTGAGGAGAAGGCCATGGAACATTCTGATGACATGTGTCATGGAGCATTGTGATTACAGGGGTCTTGGAGCCTTGTGATGACAAGGCCGTGGAACATTGTGATGGCAGGGGTCATGGAGCATAGTTATGATAGAGGTAATGGAGCATTGTGATGAGAATGGCATTGAGCATTGGTCTGAAATGTTTCATGGATTATTGTGATGAGAGTGGGCATGGAACATTGCGATGACAAGAGCACGGTACACTGTGATACATGGGTTATGTGGGATTGTAATAAAAAGGGCATGGAGCATTGTGATGAGAAGGGCATCGAGCATTGCGATGACAAGTGTCATGGTGCTTTGTGATGACAAGGGCATGGAGCAATGTGATGAGAGGGTTCATGGAGCATTGTGATGCCAAGGGTAATTGAGCTTTGTGATGACAATGTCATGGAGCATTTTGATGTCAAGGATGTGGTGCATTGTGATGAGAAAGGCAGGGAGCATTTTGATGACATGGTCATGCAGCAATTTGATGAAAAGAGTAATGGAACATTTTGATGACAGGGGTTATAGAACATTGTGATGCCAGGGGTCATGGAGCTTTGCGATGAAAAGGGTGATGGAGCATTTTGATGACAGTGGTTATGGAACATTGTGATGTCATAGGTCATGTAATATTGTGCTGGTAAGGGGATATAGCATTGTGATGACACAGGTCATGGAACATTGTGATAAGAGGTGTGAGGGAAGATTGTGATGACTAGTGATGGAACATTGTGATATCTCATGTGAGAGAGCATTTGGAAGAAATATGCATGGAGCATTGTGATTACAACCTTTATGGAGCATAGAGATGACAAGGTTGTGGATCATTGTGATGAAAAGCGCATGGCACATTGTGATGACAAATGTCATGGAGCATTGTTCTGACAAAGACATGGAGCATTGTGATGACAAGGGTCACGGAGCATTGTGATGAAAAGTTCATAGAGCATTGTGGTTACAAAGGTCACAGAGCCTTGTGATGATGCGGGCATGGACCTTTGTGATGACAAACGTTATGAAGCATTGTGATGACTGGAGTCACGGAGCATTGTGATGACAGCGGTCATGGAGAATTGTGATGACAAGGGCATGGAGCATTGTGCTGACAGGGGCATGGAACATTGGTCTGACAAGTTTCATAGATTATTGTGATGACAATGGACATGGTGCATTGTGATGACTAGGGCTTGGAGCATTATGATGACAAGGGTCATTGAGAATTTTCATGACAATGTCATGAAGCATTGTGATGACAAAGTCCTGGAGCATTGTGATGAGAAAACCATGGAGCCTTGTGATGACAGGTCTCATGGAGCATACTGAGGAAAAAGGGCATGGAGCATTCTGATTACAGGGGTCTTGGAACATTGTGATAAAAAGGGCATGGAGCATTGTGATGACAAGGGCATGGAGTATTGTGATGACAGGCATCATGGAGTGTTGTGATGACAAGGGCATGGAGGATTGGTCTAATAAGTTTCATGGATTATTGTGATGACATTGGTAATAGCGCCTTGTGGTGATAAGGGCATGGAGCATTGTGATGAGCAGGTCATGCAGTATTGTGAAGAGAGGTGTCAGGGAGCATTGTGTTGACATATGTAATGGCCCATTGTGATGACAATGGCATGGAGCATTGTGATACCTAATGCCATGGAGAATTCTGATGACAAAGGTAATGGAGCATTGTGATGACAATGGCTTGGAGCATTGTGATGACAAGGGTCAGGGAGCATTGTGCTGACAAGTGCATGGAGAATTGTGATGACAAGGGTCATGGAGCATTCTGATGACAAGCTTGTGGAGTATTTTGATGACAATGGCATGGAGCATTGTTATGAAAACGGCATGGGGCATTGTGAAGAAAAAGGCATGGATCCTTTCCGTGACAGGGTTCAAGGAGAATTCTGATGATAAATGTCAGGGAGCATTGTGATGACAAGTGTATTGAGAATTGTGATGACAAATGTCATGAAGCATTGTCATGAAAAGTTCATGGAGTATTGTGATGACAGGCATCATGGAGCGTTGTGATGGCAAGTGTTATGGAACATTGTGATCACAAGAGTTTGGAGCATTGTGATGACAGAGGTCATGGATCATTTTGATTTCAAGGAGCATGGAGCATTGTGATGACAAGGTAATGAAACAATGTGATCCCAAAGTTCATAGAGGATTGTGATGACAATGGTAATGGAGTATTGTGATGACAAGCACATAGAGCATTGTAATGACAAGGTCATGTAGCATTTTGCTGACAAAGGCATGGAGCATTGTGATGACAGGTGTCATGGAGCACTGTGATGACAAGCGTCACGGAGCATTGTGAATACAGGGGTCATGGAGCATTGGGATGACAAGGGCATGGATCATTGTGATGACAAGTGTCATGGAGCATTGGGCTGAAAGTGTTCATGGAGTATTGTGATGACAGGGGTCATGGAGCATTGTGATTACAGGGGTCGTGGAGCATTTTGATGACAAGTGTCTCGGATCATTGTGTTCTCAGGTGTCATGGAGTGTTGTGATGACAGTGGTCATGGAGCATTGTGATGATATTGGTCATGGTGCATTTTGAGGATTAGGTCATTGAGCATATGACTGAAAATGTTCATGGAGTATTGTGATGACATGGGTCATGGAGAATTGTGATGACAAGGGAATGGAGCATGGTGATGACAAGGTCCTGGAGCATTGTGATGAGATGACCATGGAGACTTGTGATGACAAGTCTCATGGAGCATTCTGTTGAAAAGGGGCAGGGAGTATTGTGATTACAGGTGTCTTGGAGCATTGTGATGACAAGGGCATGGAGCACTGTGAGGAGAAGATCAGGGAGCATTCTGATGACATGCGTCATGGAGCATTGTGATGACAAGGGCATGGATCATAGTGATTACAAGGGTCTTGGAGCATTGTGATGACAAGGGTCATGGAGCCTTGTGATGACAAGGCCGTGGAACATTGTGATGGCAGGGTTCATGGAGCATTTTTATGACAGAGGTAATGGAGCATTGTGATGAGAAGGGCATTGAGCATTGGTCTGAAATGTTTCATGGATTATTGTGATGAGAGTGGGCATGGAGCATTGTGATGACAAGGGCACGGTAAAATGTGATACATTGGTCATAGGGGATTGTAATGACAAGGGCATGGAGCATTGTGATGAGAAGGGCATCGAACAATGTGATGACAAGTGTCATAGAGCTTTGTGATGACAAGGGCATGGATCAATGTGATGAGAGGGTTCATGGTGCATTGTGATGACAATGATAAGGAGCATTGTGATGCCAAGGGTCATGGAGCTTTGTGATGACAAGTCATGGAGCATTTTGATGAAAAGGGCATGGTGCATTGTGATGAGAAGGGCAGGGAGCATTTGATGACCAGGTCATGCAGCAATTTGATAAAAATTGTAATGGAACATTTTGATGGCAGGGGTTATAGAACATTGTGATGCCAGGGGTCATGGAGCTGTGGGATGAAAAGGGTCATGGAGCATTTTGGTGACAGGTGTTATGGAACATTGTGATGTCAGGGGTCAAGGAACATTGTGCTGATAAGGGGATGTAGCATTTTTATGACTGGGGTCATGGATCATTGTGATAACAATGGTGAGGGAGGATTGTGATGACTAGTGATGGAACATTGTGATATCTCATGTGAGAGAGCATTTGGATGAGAAGTGCATGGAGCATTGTGATTACAAGGTTTATGGAGCATAGCGATGACAATGTTGTGGATCATTGTGATGAAAAACGCATGGAACTTTGTGATGACAAGGGTCATGGAGCATTGTTCTGACAAAGACATGGAGCATTGTGATGACAAGGGTCACGGAGCACTGTGATGAAAAGTTCATGGAGCATTGTGGTTACAAAGGTCACAGAGCCTTGTGATGACGTGGGCATGGACCGTTGTGATGATAAACGTTATGAAGCATTGTGATGACTAGAGTCAGGGAGCGTTGTGATGACAGGTGTCATGGAGCATTTTGATGACAAGGGCATGGAGCATTGTGATGAGAGGGGCATGGAGCATTGGTCTGACAAGTTTCATAGATTATTGTGATGACAGTGGACATGGTGCATTGTGATGACAAGGGCATGGAGTATTGTGAAGACAGGTGTCAGGGAGCATTGTGATGACATATGTCATGGTCCATTGCGATGACAATGGCCGGGAGCATTGTGATGCCAAATGTAATGGAGGATTGTGATGACAAATATATTGGACGTTTGTGATGACTAGGACTTGGAGCATTATGATGACAAGGGCCATTGAGAATTTTCATGACAATGTCGTGAAGCGTTGTGATGACATGTTCCTGGAGCATTGTGATGAAAAAACCATGGAGCCTTGTGATGACAAGTCTCATGGAGCATACTGATGAAAATGGGTATGGAGCATTCTGATTACAGGGGTCTTGGAACACTGTGATAACAAGGGCATGGAGCTTTGTGATGACAAGGGCATGGAGCATTGTGCCAATAAGTTTCATGTATTATTGTTATGAGAGTTGGAATGGCACATTGTAATGACAAGGGCGTGGAGCATTGTGATGACCAGGTCATGCTGTATTGGGAAGATAGGTGACAGGGAGCATTGTGATGACTAGGGCATGAAGCAATGTGATCCCAAGGTTCTTGGAGTTTTGTGATGACAATGGTAAAGGAGTATTGTGATGACAAGCACATAGAGCATTGTAATGACAAGTTCATGTAGCATTTTCCTGACAAAGGCATGGAGCATTTTGATGACAGGTGTCATGGAGCACTGTGATGACAAGAGTCATGGAGCATTGTGAATAGAGGGGTCATGGAGCATTGGGATGACAAGGGCATGGATCATTGTTATGACAAGTGTCCTGGAGCATTGGCCTGGCAATGTTCATGGAGTATTGTGATGACAGTGGTCATGGAGCATTGTGATTACAGGGGTCTTGGAGCATTGTGATGACAAGAGTCCCGGATCATTTTGTTGTCAGGTGTCATGGAGTGTTGTGATGACAGTGGTCATGGAGCATTGTGATGACATTGGTCATGGAACATTGTGATGAGAAGGTCATGGAGCATTGGGCTGAAAAAATTCATGGAGTATTGTGATGGCAGGGGTCATGGAGCATTGTGATTACAAGGGAATGCAGCATGGTTATGACAAGGGTCATGGAGCATTCTGATGACAAGCTTCTGGAGTATTTTGATGCCAATGACATTGTGCATTGTGGTGAAAATGGCATGGGGCATTGTGATGAAAAAGGAATGGAGCGTTTTCGTGACAGGGTTCAAGGAGCATTCTGACGACAAGTGTCAGGGAGCATTGTGATGTCAAGCGTATTGAGAATTGTGATGACAATGGTCATGGAGCATTGCGATGAAAAATGCATGGAGTATTGTGATGACACGCATCATGGTGCGTTGTGATGACAAGTGCTATGGAACATTGTGATCACAAGGGTTTGTAGCATTGTGATGACAGAGGTCATGGATCATTTTGATTTCACGGATCATGGAGCATTGTGATGACAAGGGCATGAAGCAATGTGACCCCAAGTTTCATGGAGGATTGTGATGACATTGGTAATGGAGTATTGTGATGACAAGCGCATACAGCATTGTAATGACAAAGTCATGTAACGTTTTGCTGACAAAGGTATGGAGCATTGTGATGACAGGTGTCATGGGACACTGTGATGACAAGTGTCACGGAGCATTGTGAATACAGGGGTCATGGAGCATTGGGATGACAAGGGCATGGATCATTGTGATGACAAGTGTCATGGAGCATTGGGCTGAAAATGTTCATGGATTTTTGTGATGACAGGGGTCATGGAGCTTTATGATGACAAGAGACTGAGATCATTGTGTTGTCAGGTGTCATGGAGTGTTGTGATGACAGTGATCATGGAGCATTGTGATGATATTTGTCATGGAGTATTGTGATGAGAAGGTCATGGAGCATTGGGATGAAAATATTCATGGAGCATTGGGCTGAAAATGTTCATGGGGTATTGTGATGACAGGTGTCATGGAGCATTGTGATGACAAGGGAATGGAGCATGCTGCTGACACTGTCCTGGAGCATTGTGATGAGATGACCATGGAGACTTGTGATGACAAGTCTCTTGGAGCATTCTGATGAAAAGGGGCATGGAGCATTGTAATTAGAGGGGTCTTGGAGCATTGTGATGACAAGGTCATGGAGCATTGTGAGGAGAAGGCCATGGAGCATTCTGATTACATGCGTCTTGGAGCTTTGTGATGACAAGGGCATGGAGCACTGTGATTACAGGGGTCTTGGAGCATTGTGATTAAATTTCATGGATCATTGTGATGAAAACGGCATGGAGCCTTGTCATGACAGTGTTCAAGAGCATACTGATGACAAGTGTCAGGGAGCATTGTGATGACAATTGTACTGAGCATTGTGATGACCAAGATCATGGAGCATTGTGATGAGAAGACCATGGATAACTGTGATGATGAGCGTCATGGGGTGTTGTGTTGATAAGTGTTATGGAACATTGTGATCACAAGGGTTTGGAGCATTATGATGACAGAGGTCATGGAGAATTTTGATTTCATTGTAATGACAATAACCTGAAATATTATGATGATGGGCATGTTGGATTGTGATGACAGGGTTCATGGAGCATTGAGATGAAAAGGGGCATGGAGCATTGTGTTTACAAGGGTCTTGGAGCATTGTGATGACAAGGGCATGGACCATTGTGATGAGAAGGCCATGGAACATTCTGATGACATGCGTCATGGAGCTTTGTGATGACAAGGGCCTGGAGCATTGTGATTACAGGGGCTTCAGCATTGTGATAAGAATTGTCATGGAGCCTTGTGATGACAAGGCCGTGGAACATTGTAATGGCAGGGGTCCAGGAGCATTGTTATGACAGAGGTAATGGAGCATTGTGATGAGAAGGGCATTGAACATTGGTTTGAAATATTTCATAGATTTTTGTGATGAGAGTGAGGTGGAGCATTGTGATGACCACGGCACAGAACACTGTGATACATGGGTCATGGAGGATTGTACTGACAATGGCATGGAGCAATGTGATGAGAGGGTACAAGGAGCATTGTGTTGACAATGACATGGAGCATTGTGAGGAGAAGGCCATGGAGAATTCTGATGACATGCGTCATGGGGCTTTGTGATGACAAGGGCATGGAGCATTGTGATTACAAGGGTCTTGGAGCATTGTGATGAAAAGGGAATGGATCATTGTGATGAAAAAGGCCTGGAGCCTTGTCATGACAGGGTT
This sequence comes from Mesoplodon mirus, assembly GCF_964341445.2. Lineage (NCBI taxonomy): Eukaryota > Metazoa > Chordata > Mammalia > Artiodactyla > Ziphiidae > Mesoplodon > Mesoplodon mirus. The sequence goes on along the minus strand of NW_028295168.1, from coordinate 99,444 downwards.
CAAGGAGCATACAGAAGACAACTGTCAAGGAGCATTGTAAAGACAAGTGTATTGAGCATTGTGATGACAAAGATCATGGAGCATTTTGATGAGAAGACCATGGATAATTGTGATGATGAGCGTCATGGGGTGTTCTGATGATAAGTGTTATGGAACATTGTGATCACAAGGGTTTGGAGCATTATGATGACAGAGGTCATGGAGAATATTGATTTCATTGTGATGACAATAGCCTGAAGCATTATGATGATGGGCATGGTGCATTGTGATGACAGGGTTCATGGACCATTGAGATGAAAAAGGGCATGGAGCATTGTGATTACAGGGGTCTTGGAGCATTGTAATGACAATGTCATGTAGAATTTTGCTAACAAAGGCATGGAGCATTGTGATGACATGTGTCATGGAGGAGTGTGATGACAAGTGTCACGGAGAATTTTGAATAGTGGTGTCATGGATAATTGTGATGAGAAGGGTCATGGAGCATTGGGCTGAAAATGTTCACGGAGTATTTTGATGACATGGGTCATGGAGCATTGTGATGACAGAGGTCATGGAGAATTTTGTTTTATTGTGCTGACAATAGCCAGAAGCATTATGATGATGGGCATGATGCATTGTGATGACAGGGTCCATGGAGCATTGAGATGAAATGGGGCATGGAGCATTGTGATTTCAGGTGTCTTGAAGCATTGTGACGACAAGAGCATGGAGCATTTTGATGAGAAGGACATGGAACATTCTGATGACGTGTCATGGAGCTTTGTGATGACAAGGGCATGGAGCATTGTAATTACAGGCGTCTTGAAGCATTGTGATGACAAGTGTCATGGAGCCTTGTGATGACAAGGGCGTGGAACACTGTGATGGCAGAGTCTTGAAGCATTGTTATGACAGGTGTATTGGAGCATTGTGATGAGAAGGGCATGGAGCATTGTGATTACAAATTTTATGGAGCATTGCGATGACAAATATGTGGAACGTTGGGATAAAAAGCATGTGGCACATTGTGATGACAAGGGTCATGGAGCATTTTTCTGACAAAGGCATGGAGCACTGTGATGACAAGGGTCACAGTGCATTGAGATGAAAAGTTCATGCAGCATTGTGGTTAAAAATGTCACAGAGCCTTGTGATGATGTCGGCATGGACCATTTTGATGACAAATGTTATGAAGCATTGTGATGACTGGAGTCACGGAGCATTGTGATGACAGGGGTCATGGAGTACTGTGATGACAAGTGTTGGAGCATTGTGCTGAGAAAGGCATAGAGCTTTGTGATGACATCGGTCAAAGAGCATTGTGATGAAAAATTCATGGAGCATTGTGGTTAAAAATGTCACAGAGACTGTTGATGACGAGGGCATGGACCATTGTGATGACAAAGGTCATGAATCATTGTGATGACTGGAGTCACGGAGCATTGTGATGAGAGGGGTCATGGTGCATTGTGATAAAAAGGGTATGGAGCATTGTGATGACAAGGGCATGGAGCATTGGTCTAATAAGTTTCATGGATTATTGCGATGACATTTGGAATGGCACATTCTGATTACAAGGGCATGGAGCATTGTGATGACCAGGTCATGCAGTATTGTGAAGAGAGGTGTCAGGGAGCATTGTGATGACATAAGTATGGCCCATTGTGATGACAATGGCATGGAGCCTTGTGATGCCAAATGTCATGGAGAATTCTGATGACAAAGGTAATGGAGCATTGTAATGGCAATGGCTTGGAGAATTGTGATGAAAAGGGTCAGGGAGCATTGTGCTGACAAGTGCATGGATAATTGTGATGACAAGGGTCATGGAGCATTCTGATGACAAGCTTGGGGAGTATTTTGATGACAATGGCATGGAGTATTGTGATGAAAACAGCATTGGGCATTGTGATGAAAAAGGCATGGTGCCTTTTCGTGACAGGTTTCAAGGAGCATTCTGACGACAAGTGTCAGGGAGCATTGTGATGACAAGTGTATTGAGAATTGTGATGACAAATGTCATGGAGCATTGTGATGAGAAGGCCATGGATAACTGTGATGATGATCGTCATGGAGTGTTGTGATGATAAGTGTTATGGAACATTGTGATCACAAGGGTTTGGGGCATTATGATGACAGAGGTCATGGAGAATTTTGATTTCATTTTGATGACAATCGCCTGAAGCTTTATGATGATGGGCATGGTGCATTGTGCTGACAGGGTTCATGGAGCACTGAGATGAAAAGGGGCATGGAGCATTGAGATTACAGGGGTCTTGGAGCATTGTGATGACAAGGGCATGGAGCATTTTGATGAGAAGGACATCTAACATTCTGATGACATGCGTCATGGAGCTTTGTGCTGACAAGGGCATGGAGCATTGTGATTAGAGGGTTCTTGGAGCATTGTGGTGACAAGGGTCATGGAGCCTTGTGATGACAAGGCAGTGAAACATTTTGATGGCAGGGGTCATGGAGCATTGTTATGACAGAGGTAATGGAGCATTTTGATGAGAAGGGCATTGAGCATTGGTCTGAAATTTTTCATGGATTACTGTGATGAGAGTGGGCATGGAGCATTGTGAAGACAAGGGCACGGAACACTGTTATACATGGGTCATGGAGGATTGTATTGACAAGGGCATGGAGCATTGTGATGACAAGTGTCATGGAGCTTTGTAATGACAATCGCATGGAGAAATGTGATGAGATGGTTCATGGAGCATTGTGATGACAATGACATGGAACATTGTGATGCCAAGGGTCATGGAGCTTGGTGATGACAAAGGTCATGGAGCATTTTGATGACAAGTGTGTGGTGCATTGTGATGAGAAGGGCAGGGAATATTTTGATGACAGGGTCATGCAGCAATTTGATGAAAAGTGTAATGGAACATTTTGATGACAGGGGTTATAGAACATTGTGATGCCAGGTGTCATGGAGCTTTGGGATGAAAAGGGTCATGGAGCATTTTGATGACAGGGGTTATGGAACATTTTGATGTCAGTGGTCATGGAACATTGTGCTGATAAGGGGATGTAGGATTGTGATGACAGGGGTCATGGAACATTGTGATTACTGGGGTGAGGGAGGATTGTGATAACTAGTGACGGAACATTGTGATATCTCAGGTGAGAGAGCATTGGGATGAGAAGTGCATGGAGCATTGTGATTACAAGGTTTATGGTGCATAGCAATGACCAAGTTGTTGATCATTGTGATGAAAAGCGTGTGGCACATTGTGATGACAAGAGTCATGGATCATTGTTTTGAAAAAGGCATGGAGCATTGTGATGACAAGGGTCAAGGAGCATTGTGATGAAAAGTTCATGGAGCATTGTGGTTACAAAGGACACAGAGCCTTTTGATGACGCAAGCATGGCCCGTTGTGTTGACAAACGTTATGAAGCATTGTGATGACTGGAGTCACGGAGCATTGTGATGACAGGGGAAATGGAGCACTGTGATGACAAGGGCATGGAGCATTGTGATGACACGGGCATGGAGCATTGGTCTGACAAGTTTCATATATTATTGTGATGACAGTGGACATGGTGCATTGTGATGACAAGGGCATGGAGCATTGTGATGAGAAGGTCATGGATTATTGTGAAGACAGGTGTCATGGAGCATTGTGATGACATATGTCATGGTCCATTGCGATGACAATGGCATGGAGCACTGTGATGCCAAATGTAATGGAGGATTGTGATGACAAATATAATGGAGCATTGTGATGACTAGGGCTTGGAGCATTATGATGACAAGGGCCATTGAGAATATTCATGACAATGTCGTGAAGCATTGTGATGACAAGGTCCTGGAGCTTTGTGATTAGAAAACCATGGAGCCTTGTGAAGACAATTCTCATGGAGCATAGTGATGGAAAGGGGCATGGTGCATTCTGATTACAGGGGTCTACGAACATTGTGATAACAAGGGCATGGAGCATTGTGATGAGAGTGTTCATGGAGCATTGTGATGACAATGATATGGAGCATTGTGATGCCAAGGGTCATGGAGCTTTGTGATGACAAGTCATGGAGCATTTTGATGACAAGTGCATGGTGCATTGTGATGAGAAGGGCAGGGAGCATTTTGATGACCGGGTCATGCAGCAATGTGATAAAAATTGTAATGGAACATTTTGATGGCAGTGGTTATAGAACATTGTGATGTCAGGGGTCTTGGAGCTTTGGGATGGAAAGGGTCATGGAGCATTTTGATGACAGGGGTTATGGAACATTGTGATGGCAGGGGTCATGGAACTTTGTGATGATAAGGGGATGTAGCAGTGTGATGACAGTGTCATGGAACATTGTGATTACAGGAGTGAGCGAGTATTGTGATGACTAGTGATGGAACATTGTGATATCTCTGGTGAGAGAGCATTTTGATGAGAACAGCATGGACCACTGTGATTACAACGTTTATGGAGCACTGCAATGCCAAGGTTGTGGACCGCTGTGATGAAATGCGCATGGCACATTGTGATGACAATTGTCATGGAGCATTGTTCTGACAAAGACATGGAGCACTGTGATGACAAGTGCCACAGAGAATTGTGATGAAAAGTTCATGAAGCATTGTGGTTACAAAGGTCACAGAGAGTTGTGATGACGCGGGCATGGAACATTGTGATGGCAAACGTTTTGAACCTTTGTGATGACTGGAGTCACAGAGCATTGTGATGACAGGTGTCATGGAGCATTGTGATGACAAGGGCATGGAGCATTGGTCTGACAAGTTACATAGATTATTGTGATGAGAGTAGGCATGGTGCATTTTGATGACAAGGGCAAGGAGCATTGTGATAATAAGGTCATGGAGTATTGTGAAGCCAGGTGTCAGGGAGCATTGTGATGACATATGTCATGGTCCATTGCAATGACAGTGGCATGGAGAATTGTGATGCCAAATGTAATGGAGGATTGTGATGACAAATGAAATGGAGCATTGTGATGATTAGGGCTTGGAGCATTATAATGACAAGGGCCATTGAAAATTTTCATGACAAGTTCGTGAAGCTTTGTGATGACAAGTTCCTGGAGCATTGTGATGACAAAACCATAGAGCCTTGTGATGAAAAGTCTCATGGAGCATACTGATGAAAAGGGGCATGGAGCATTGTGATTACATGGGTCTAGGAACATTGTGATGACAAGGGCATGGAGCATAGTGAGTAGAAGACCAAGGAGAATTCTGATGGCATGTGTCATTGAGCTTTGTGATGACAAGGGCATGGAGCATTGTGATTACATGGTTAAGGAGCATTATGATGAAAAGTGCATGGATCATTGTGATGGAAAAGGCATGGAGCCTTGTCATGACAGGGTTCAAGGAGCATACAGATAACAAGTGTCAGGGAGCATTTTGATGACAAGTGAATTGAGCATTCTGATGACGAAGGTCATGGAGCATTGTGATGAGAAGACCATGCATAATCTTGATGGCGAGCGTCATGGGGCATTGTGATGACAAGTGTTATGGAATATTGTGATCACAAGGGTTTGGAGCATTGTTATGACATAGGTCATGGAGCATTTTGATTTCATTGTGATGACAATAGCATGAAGCATTATGATGATGGGCATGGTGCATTTTGATGACAGGGTTCATGGATCATTGAGATGAAACGGGGCATAGAGCACTGTGATTACAGTGTTCTTGGAGCATTGTGATGAGAAGGGTCATGGAGCTTTGTGATGACAATGGCATGGAGCATTGAGATGACAATTGTCATGGAGCTTTGTGATGACAAAGGTCATGGAGCATTTTGCTGACAAGGGCATGGTACATTGTGATGAGAAGGGCAGGGAGCATTGTGATGACAGGGTCATGGAGCAATTTGATGAAAAGTGTCATGGAACATTTTGATGACAGGGGTTATGGAACATTGTGATGTCAGGAGCCATGGAACATTTTCATGACGGTGTTGTGGACCATTGTGATGACAGGGGAGTGGGTGTATTGTGATGACTAGTGAGGGAGCATTTTGATATCATTCGTGAGAGAGCATTTTGATAAGAAGTGCATGGAGCATTGTGATGGCAAGTTTTATGGAGCATTGTGAGGACAAGGTTGTGGAGCATTGTGATGACAAGCACATGGCACATTGTGATGACATGGGTCATGGAGCACTGTGCTGACAAAGGCATGGAGCATTGTGATGACAAGGGTCAATGAGCATTGTGATGAAAATTTCATGGAGCATTTTGGTGACAAAGGTCACAGAGCCTTGTGATGACGAGGGCATGGACCATTGTGATGACAAAGGTCATGAAGAATTGTGATGACGGGAGTCACGGAGCATTGTGATGACAGGGGTCATAGAACATTTTGATGAAAAGGCAATGAGCATTGTGATGACAGGGGCATGGAGCATTGGCCTGACATGTTTCATGGATTATTGTGATGACAGTGGGCATGGTGCAATGTGATGACAAAGGCATGGAGCATGGTGATGAGAAGGTCATGGAGTATTTTGAAGACAGGTCTCAGGGAGCATTGTGATGACATATGTCATGGTCCATTGCGATGACAATGGAATGGAACATTGTGATGCCAAGTGTCATGGAGGATTGTGATGACAAATGTAATGGAGCATTTTGATGACAAGGGCTTGGAGCATTGTGATGACAAGGGACATGGAGCATTGTGATGACAAGGGCATGGAGCATTGTGATGACAAGGGCCATTGAGAATTTTGATGACAAGTTCATGAAGCATTGTGATGAGAAGCACATGGAGCTTCCTATGACAGGGGTCATGGAGCATTGCGATGACAAGTGCATAGAGAATTGTGATGACAATTCATGTAACACGGTGATGAGAAGTGTCATGGAGCATAGTGATGCCAAGAACGAGGAGATCTGTGATGACAGGGGACATGGAGCATTGTGATGACCAAGCCATGGAGCATTGTGATGGCAAGACCGTGGAGCATCGTGATGAGAAGACCATGGATAATTGTGATGACGAGCGTCATGGAGCACTGTAATGACAAGGGGAATGGAGCATTGTGATGATAGTGGCCATGGAGCATTGTGATGATAAGGGTCATGGAGCATTTTGATGACAAGGGCGTGGAGCATTGTGATGAGAAGACCATGGATAATTGTGATGATGAGCGTCATGGAGCACGATAATGACAAGGGGTATGGAGCATTGTGATGACAGTGGCCATGGAGAAATGTGATGACAAGTGTCATGGAGCATTCTGATGACAAGCTTGTGGAGTATTGTGACGACAATGGCATGGAGCATTGTGATGAAAAGGGCATGGAGCATTGTGATGAAAAAGGCATGAAGCCATTTCATGACAGGTTTCAAGGAGCATTCTGATGACAACTGTCTGGGAACATTGTGATGACAAGTTTATTGAGAATTGTGATGAAAAAGATCATGGAGCATTTTGACGAAAAGGGCATAGAGAATTGTGATGACAGGCATCATGGAGCGTTGTGATGACAAGTGTTATTGAACATTGTGATCACAAGGGTTTGGAGCATTGTGATGATATAAGTCATGGATCATTTTGTTTTCAAAGACCATGGAGCATTGTGATGACAAGGGCATGAAGCAATGTGACCCCAAGGTTCATGGAGGATTGTGATGACAATGGTAAGGGAGTATTGTGATGACAAGCAAATGGAGCATTTTGATGACAAGGTCATATAGCATTTTGCTGACACAGGCATGGAGCATTGTGATGATAAGGGTCATAGAGCACTGTGATGAGAAGCATCACGGATCATTGTGATTACAGGGGTCATGGAGCATTGGGATGGCAAGGGCATGGATCATTGTGATGACAAGTGTCATGGAGCATTGGGCTGAAAATGTTCATGGAGCATTGTGATGACTAGGGAATGGAGCATTGTGATGACAAGAGTCCCGGATCACTGTGTTGTCAGGGGTCATGGAGCGTTGTGATGACAGTGGTCATGGAGCATTGTGATGATAGGGATCATGAAGCATTGTGATGAGAATTTCCTGGAGAATAGGACTGAAAATATTCAGGAAGTATTGTGAGGACAGGGGTCATGGAGCATTGTGATGACAAGGGAATGGAGCACTGTGATGAAAAGTTCCTGGAGCACTGTGATGAGAAGACCATAGAGCCTCGTAATAAGAAGTTTCATGGAGCATTCTGATGAAAAGTGGCATGGAGTATTGTGATTACAGGGGTCTTGGAGCATTGTGATGACAAGGGCATGGAGCATTGTGATTACTGGTGTCTTGGAGCATTGTGATGAAATTGGCATGGATCATTGTTATGAAAATGGTATGGAGCCTTGTCATGAAAGGGTTCCAGGAGCATACTTATGACAAGTGTCAGGGAGCATTGTGATGACAAGTGTATAGAACATTGTGATGACAAAGGTCATGGAGCACTGTGATGAGAAGACCATGGATAATTGTGATGATGAGCATCATGGGGCGTTGTGATGATAAGTGTTATGGAACATTGTGATCACAAGGATTTGGAGCATTGTGATGTGATAGATCATCGAATATTTTGATTTCATTGTGATGACAATAGCCTGAAGCATTATGATGATGGGCAAGGTGCATTTTGATGACAGGGTTCATGGAGCATTGAGATGCAAAGGGGCATGGAGCATTGTGATTAGAGGGTTCATGGAGCATTGTGATGACAATGGCATGGAGCATTGAGATGACAATTGTCATGGAGCTTTGTGATGACAAAGGTCATGGAGCATTTTGCTGACAAGGGCGTGGTACATTGTGATGAGAAGGGCAGGGAGCATTGTGATGACAGGGTCATGGAGCAATTTGATGAAAAGTGTCATGGAACATTTTGATGACAGGGGTTATGGAACATTGTGATGTCAGGAGCCATGGAACATTTTCATGACGGTGTTGTGGACCATTGTGATGACAGGGGAGTGGATGTATTGTGATGACTAGTGAGGGAACATTTTGATATCATTCGTGAGAGAGCATTTTGATAAGAAGTGCATGGATCATTGTGATGGCAAGTTTTATGGAGCATTGTGAGGACAAGGTTGTGGAGCATTGTGATGACAAGCACATGGAGCATTGTGATGACAAGGGTCAACGAGCATTGTGATGAAAATTTCATGGAGCATTTTGGTGACAAAGGTCACAGAGCCTTGTGATGACGAGGGCATGGACAATTGTGATGACAAAGGTCATGAAGAATTGTGATGACGGGAGTCACGGAGCATTGTGATGACAGGGGTCATAGAACATTTTGATGAAAAGGCAATGAGCATTGTGATGACAGGGGCATGGAGCATTGGCCTGACATGTTTCATGGATTATTGTGATGACAGTGGGCATGGTGCAATGTGATGACAAAGGCATGGAGCATGGTGATGAGAAGGTCATGGAGTATTTTGAAGACAGGTCTCAGGGAGCATTGTGATGACATATGTCATGGTCCATTGCGATGACAATGGAATGGAACATTGTGATGCCAAGTGTCATGGAGCATTGTGATGACAAGGGACATGGAGCATTGTGATGACAAGGGCATGGAGCATTGTGATGACAAGGGCCATTGAGAATTTTGATGACAAGTTCATGAAGCATTGTGATGAGAAGCACATGGAGCTTCCTATGACAGGGGTCATGGAGCATTGCGATGACAAGTGCATAGAGAATTGTGATGACAATTCATGTAACACGGTGATGAGAAGTGTCATGGAGCATAGTGATGCCAAGAACGAGGAGATTTGTGATGACAGTGGCCATGGAGCATTGTGATGACAAGGGTCATGGAGCATTTTGATGACAAGTGCGTGGAGCATTGTGATGAGAAGACCATGGATAACTGTGATGACTAGCGTCATGTAGCACAGTAATGACAAGGGGTATGGAGCATTGTGATGACAGTGGCCATGGAGAATTGTGATGACAAGTGTCATGGAGTGTTCTGATGAGAAGCTTGTGAAGTATTGTGATGACAATGGCATGGAGCATTGTGATGAAAAGGGCATGGAGCATTGTGATGAAAAAGGCATGAAGCCATTTCATGACAGGTTTCACGGAGCATTCTGATGACATGTGTCAGGGAACATTGTGACGACAAGTGTATTGAGAATTGTGATGAAAAAGATCATGGAGCATTTTGACGAAAAGGGCATGGAGAATTGTGATGACAGGCATCATGGAGCATTGTGATGACAAGTGTTATGGAACATAGTGATCACAAGGGTTTGGATAATTGTGATGATAGAAGTCATGGATCATTTTGTTTTCAAGGACCATGGAGCATTGTGATGAAAAGGGCATGAAGCAATGTGATCCCAAGGTTCATGGAAGATTGTGATGACAATGGTAAGGGAGTATTGTGATGACAAGCAAATGGAGCATTTTGATGACAAGGCCATGTAGCATTTTGCTGACACAGGCATGGAGCATTGTGATGATAAGGGTCATAGAGCACTGTGATGAGAAGCATCACGGATCATTGTGATTACAGGGGTCATGGAGCATTGGGATGGCAAGGACAAGGATCATTGTGATGACAAGTGTCATGGAGCATTGGGCTGAAAATGTTCATGGAGCATTGTGATGACTAGGGAATGGAGCATTGTGATGACAAGAGTCCCGGATCACTGTGTTGTCAGGGGTCATGGAGCGTTGTGATGACAGTTGTCATGGAGCATTGTGATGATAGGGATCATGAAGCATTGTGATGAGAATTTCCTGGAGAATAGGACTGAAAATGTTCAGGAAGAATTGTGAGGACAGGGGTCATGGAGCATTGTGATAACAAGGGAATGGAGCACTGTGATGAAAAGTTCCTGGAGCATTGTGATGAGAAGACCATGGAGCTTTGTAATAACAAGTCTCATGGAGCATTCTGATGAAAAGGGGCAAGGAGTATTGTGATTACAGGGGTCTTGGAGCATTGTGATGACAAGGGCATGGAGCATTGTGATTACTGGTGTCTTGGAGCATTGTGATGAAATTGGCATGGATCATTGTTATGAAAATGGTATGGAGCCTTGTCATGACAGGGTTCCAGGAGCATACTGATGACAAGTGTCAGGGAGCATTGTGATGACAAGTGTATAGAGCATTGTGATGACAAATGTCATGAAGCACTGTGATGAGAAGACCATGGATAATTGTGATGATGAGCGTCATGGGGCGTTGTGATGATAAGTGTTATGGAACATTGTGATCACCAGGGTTTGGAGCATTTTGGTGACAGAGGTCATGGAGCATTTTGATTTCATTGTGATGACAATAGCCTGAAGCATTATGATGATGGGCATGGTGCATTTTGATGACAGGGTTCATGGAGCATTGAGATGCAAAGGGGCATGGAGCATTGTGATTAGAGGGTTCATGGAGGATTGTGATGACAATGGCATGGAGCACTGAGATGCCAATTGTCATGGAGCTTTGTGATGACAAAGGTCATGGAGCATTTTGATGACAAGGGCGTGGTACATTGTGATGAGAAGGGCAAGGAGCATTGTGATGACAGGGTCATAGAGCAATATGATGAAAAGGGTCATGGAATATTTTGATGACAGTGTTTATGGAACATTGTGATATCAGGGGTCATGGAGCATTTTGATGAAAAGGATCATGGAGAATTATGATGACAGGTGTTATTGAACATTGTGATCTCAGCGGTCATTGAGCATTTTGAGGAAAAGTGTTATGGAGCATTTTGATGACAGGCGTTATGGAACATTGTGATGTCAGGGGTCATCGAACTTTGTGATGATATGTGCATGTAGCATTGCTAAGACAGAAGTCAGGGATCATTGTGACGACAGGGTTGAGGGAGTATTGAGATGAATAATGATGTAACATTGTGATATCATTGGTGAGAGAGCATTTTGATGAGAAGTGCATGGAGCATTGTGATGACAAGTTTTATGGAGCATTGTGGTGACAAGATTGTGGAGCACTGTGATGAGAATTGCAGGGTGCATTGTGATGACAGGGGTCATGAAGCATTGTGCTGACAAGCGCATGGAGCATTGTTATGACAAGTGTCATGGAGCATTGTGCTGAGAAAGGCATAGAGCATTGTGATGAAAAGTTCATGGAGCATTGTGGTTAAATATGTCACAGAGACGGTTGATGACGAGGGCATGGACCATTGTGATGACAAATGTCATGAAGCATTGTGATGAATGGAGGCATGGAGCATTGTGATGACAGGGGTCATGGAGCATTGTGATAACAAGGGAATGGAGCATTTGTCTAATAAGTTTCATGGATTATTGTGATGACTGTTGGAATGGCGCATTGTGATGACAAGGGCATGGAGCATTGGGATGACCAGGTCATGCAGTATTTTGAAGACAGGTGTCAGGGAACATTGTGATGACATACGTAATGGCCCATAGTGATGACAATGGCATGGAGCATTTTGATGCCAAGTGTCATGGAGGATTCTGATGACAAAGTAATGGAGCTTTGTGATGACAATGGCTTGGAGCATTGTGATGACAAGGGTCAGGGAGCATTGTGTTGACAGGTGCATGGAGAATTGTGATGAATAGGGTCATGGAGTATTCTGATGAAAAGCTTGTGGAGTATTTTGATGACACTGGCAAGGAGCATTGTGATGAAAAAGGCATGGGCCATTGTGATGACAAGTGTATTGAGAATTGTGATGACAGAGGTCATGGAGCATTTTGATGAAAAGGGCATGGATTATTGTGATGACAGGAATCATGGCGCATTGTGATGAAAAGTGTTATTGAACATTGTCATCACAAGGGTTTGGAGCTTTGTGATGACAGACGTCATGGATCATTTTGATTTCAAGGAACATGGAGCATTGTGGTGACAAGGGCATGAAGCACTATGATCCCAAGGTTCATGGAGGACTGTGATGACAATGGTAATGGAGTATTGTGATGACAAGCGAATAGAGCATTGCAATGACCAGGTTAGGTAGCATTTTGCTGACAAAGGCATGGAGCATTGTGATGACAGGTGTCAGGGAGCCCTGTGATGACAAGCGTTACGGAGCATTGCGAATACACGGGTCATGGAGTATTGGGATGACAAGGGCAAGGATCATTTTGATGACAAGGTTCATGGAGCATTGGGCTGAAAATGTTCATGGAGTATTGTGATGACAGGTGTCATGGAGCATTTTGATGAGAAGTTCATAGAACATTGGGCTGAAAATGTTCATGGAGTATTGTGATGACAGGGATCATGGAGCATTTTGATGACAAGTTCCTGGAGCACTTTTATGAGAATACAATGGAGACTTGTGATGACAAGTCTCATGGAGGATTCTGATGAAATGGGACATGGAGCATTGTGATTACAGGGTCTTGGAGCATTGTGATGACAAGGGCATGGAGCATTTTGAGGAGAAGGCCATGGAGCATTCTCATGACATGCGTCATTGAGTTTTGTGACGACAAGGGCATGGAGCATTGTGATTACAGGGGTCTTGGAGAATTGTGATTAAAAGGGCATGGATCATTGTGATGAAAAAGGCATGGAGACGTGTCATGACAGGGTTAATGGAGCATACTGATGACAAGTGTCAGGGAGCATTGTGATGACAAGTGTATTGAGCATTGTGATGACAAAGGTCATGGAGCATTGTGATGAGAAGAACATGGATAATTGTGATGATGAGCATCATAGGGTGTTGTGATGATAAGTTTTATGGAACATTGTGATCACAAGGGATTGGAGCATTGTGATGACAGAGGTCATGGAGCATATTGATTTCATTGTGATGACAATAGCCTGAAGCATTATGATGATGGGCATTGTCCATTGTGATGACAGGGTTCATGTAGCATTGAGATGAAAAGACGCATGGAGCATTTTGATTACAAGGGTCTTGGGGAATTGTGATGACAAGGGCATGGAGCATTGTGGTGATAGGGCCATGGAACATTCTGATGACATGCGTCTTGTAGCTTTTTGATGAAAAGGGCATGGAGCATTTTGATTACAGGGGTCATGGAGCATTGTGATGACAAGTGTCATGGAGCCTTGTGATGACAAGGCCGTGGAACATTGTGAAGGCAGGTGTCATGGAGCATTGTTATGACAGAGGTAAAGGAGCATTGTGATGAGAAGGGCATGGAGCATTGGTCTGAAATGTTTCATGGATTATTGTGATGAGAGTGGGCATAGAGCATTGTGATGATAAGGGCATGGAACACTGTGATACATGGGTCATGGAGGATTGTAATGACAAGGGCATGGGGCATTGTGATGAGAAGGGCATCGAGCATTGTGATGACAAGTGTCATGGAGCTTTATGATGACAAGCGCATGGAGCAATATGATGAGAGGGTTCATCGAGCATTGTGATGACAATGACATGGAGCATTGTGATGCCAAGGGTCATGGCGCTTTGTGATGACAAAGGTCATGGAGCATTTTGATGATAAGTGCATGGTGCATTGTGATGAGAAGGGCAGGGAGTATTTTGATGACAGGGTCATGCAGCAATATGATGAAAAGTGTATTGGAACATTTTGATGACAGGGGTTATAAATTATTGTGTTGTCAGGGGTCATGGAACATTGTGATGATAAAGGGAAGTAGCATTGTGATGACAGGGGTCATGGGACATTGTGATTACAGGGGTGAGGGAGTATGGTGACGACTAGTGATGGAACACTGTGATATCTCTGGTGAGAGAGCATTTTGATGAGAAGTGTATGCAGCATTGTGATTACAAGGTTTATGGAGCATTGCAATGACAACTTTCTGGACCGTTGTGATGAAAAGTGAATGGCACATTTTGATGACAAGTGTCATGGAATATTTTTCAGACAAAGGCTTGGAGCATGGTGATGACAATGGTCACGGAGCATTGTGATGAAAATGGAATGGGGAATTGTGAAGAGAAAGGCATGGAGCCTTTTCGTGACAGTGATCAAGGAGCATTCTGATGACAAGTGTCAGGGAGCATTGTGATGACAAGTGTACTGAGAATTGTGATGACAAAGGTCATGGAGCATTGTGATGAAAAGGGCATGGAATTTTGTGATGACAAGCATCATGGAGCATTGTGATGACAAGTGTTATGGAACATTGTGATCACAAGGGTTTGGAGCATTGTGGTGACAGGGCCATGGAGCATTGGTGTGATAAGTTTCATAGATTATTGTGATGACATTGGACATGGTGCATTGTGATGACAAGGGCATGGATTATTGTGATGAGAAGGTCATGGTGTATTGTGAAGACAGGTGTCAGGGAGCATTGTGATGACATATGTCATGGCCCATTTCGATGACAATGGCAGGGAGCATTGTGATGCCAAATGTAATGGAGGATTTTGATGACAAATATAATGGAGCATTGTGATGACTAGGGCTTGGAGCATTATGATGACAAGGGCTATTGAGAATTTTCAAAACAAGGTCGTGAAGCATTGTGATGAGAAATTCATAGAGACTTGTGATGACAAATCTCATGGAGCATACTGATGAAAAGGGGCATGGACCATTGTGATTACAGGGGTCTTGGAACATTGTGATGACATGGGCATGTTACATTGTGAAGAGAAGGCCAAGGAGCATTCTGAAGACATGTATCATTGAGCTTTGTGATGACAAGGGAATGGAGCATTTTGTTTAAAGGGGTCTTGGTGCACTGTGATGAAAAGGGCATGAATCATTGTGATGAAAAATGCATGGAGCCTTGTCATGACTGGGTTCAATGAGCATACAGACAACAAGTGTCAGGGAGCATTTTGATGACAAGTATATTGAGTATTCTGATGACAAAGGTCATGGAGCATTGTGATGTGAAGACCATGGATAATTGTGATGACGAGCGTCATGGGGCACTGTGAGGACAAGTGTTATGTAACATTGTGATCACAAGGGTTTGGAGCATTGTTATGACTGAGGTCTTGGAGCATTTTGATTTCATTGTGATGACAATAGCTTGAAGCATTATGATGATGGGCATGGTGCATTGTGATGACAGGGTTCATGGATCATTGAGATGAAAAAGGGCATGGAGCATTCTCATTACAGGGGTCTTGGAGTATTGTGATGAGAAGGGTCATGGTGCCTTGTGATGACAATGTCACCGAACATCGTGATGGCAGGGATCATGGAGCATTGTTATCACAGGGGTAATGGAGCACTGTGATGGCAAAGGCATGGAGCATTGTGATGAGAAGGACATGGAGCATTCTGATGACATGTGTCATGGAGCTTTGTGATGACAAGGTCATGGAGCAATGTGATGAGAGTGTTCATGGAGCATTGTGATGACAATGACATGGAGCATTGTGATGCCAAGGGTAATGGATCTTTGTGATGACAAAGGTCATGGAGCATTTTAATGACAAGGTCGTTGTGCATTGTGATGAGAAGGGCAGGGAGCATTGTGATGACAAGGGTCATGGAGCATTGTGCTGAGAAAGGCATAGAGCATTGTGATGACAAGGGTCAAAGAGCATTGTGATGAAAAGTTCATGGAGCACTGTGGTTAAAAAGGTCACAGAGACTGTTGATGACGAGGGCATGGACCACTGTGTTGACAAAGGTCATGAAGAATTGTGATGACTGGAGTCACGGTGCATTGTGATGACAGGGGTCATGGAGCATTGTGATAACAAGGGCATGGAGCATTGTGATGACAAGGGCATGGAACATTAGTCTAATAAGTTTCATGGATTGTTGCGATGACAGTTGGAATGGCGCATTGTGATGACAAGGGCATGGAGCAATGTGATGACCAGTTGATGCAGTATTGTGAAGAGAGGTGTCAGGGAGCATTGTGATGACATATGTAATGGCCCATTGTGATGACAATGGCATGGAGTATTGTGATGAAAATGGCATGGGTTATTGTGATGAAAAAGGCATGGAGCCTTTTCGTGACAGTGTTCAAGGAACATTCTGATGACAAGTGTCAGGGATCATTGTGATGACAAGTGTATTGAGAATTGTGATGACAGAGGTCATGGAGCATTGTGATGAAAAGAGCATGGAGTATTGTGATGACAGGCATAATGGAGCATTGTGTTGACAAGTGTTATGGAACATTGTGATCACAAGAGTTTGGAACATTGTGATGACAGAGGTCATGGATCATTTTGATTTGAAGGAGCATGGAGCATTGTGATGACAAGGGCATGAAGAAATCTGATCCCAAGGTTCATGGAGGATTGTGATGACAATGGTAATGGAGAATTTTGATGACTAGCGCATAGAGCATTGTAATGACAAGTTCATGTAGCATTTTGCTAACAAAGGCATGGAGCATTGTGGTGACAGGTGTCATGGAGCATTGGGATGACAAGGGCATAGATCATTGTGATGACAAGGGCCATGGAGCATTGGGCTGAAAAAGTTCATGGAGTAATGTGATGACAGGGGTCATGGAGCATTGTGAAAACAAGGGCATGGAGCATTGTGATGATAAGGGCATGAAACAATGTGATCCCAAGGTTCATGGAGGATTGTGATGACAATGGTAATGGAGTATTGTGATGACAAGCGCATAGAGCATTGTAATGACAAGGTCATGTAGCATATTGCTGACAAAGTCATGGAGCATTGTGATGACATGTGTCATGGAGAATTGTGATGACAAGAATCACGGAGCATTGTGAATACAGGGCTCATGGAGCATTGGGATGACAAGGGCATGGATCATTTTGATGACAAGGGTCATGGAGCATTGGGCTGAAAATGTTCATGGAGTATTGTGATGACAGGTGTCATGGATCATTGTGATGACAGAGGTCATGGAGAATTTTGACTTAATTGAGCTGACAATAGTCGGAAGCATTATGATGATGAGCATGATTCATTGTGATGACAGGGTTCATGGAGCATTGAGATAAAAAGGGGCATGGAGCATTGTGATTACAGGGGTCTTGGAGCAATGCAATGAAAAGGGCATGGAGCATTTTGATGAGAAGGCCATCGAACATTCTGATGACATGTGTCATGGAGCTTTGTGATGACAAGGGCATGGAGCATTGTGATTAAAGGGGTCTTGGAGCATTGTGATGACAAGTGTCATGGAGCCGTGTGATGACAAGGC
Organism: Mesoplodon mirus; assembly: GCF_964341445.2. Taxonomy (NCBI): domain Eukaryota; kingdom Metazoa; phylum Chordata; class Mammalia; order Artiodactyla; family Ziphiidae; genus Mesoplodon; species Mesoplodon mirus. Next base: position 81,437 of record NW_028295168.1, on the reverse strand, counting down.
CGTGGACCATTGTGATGGCAGTGGTCATGGAGCATTGTTATGACAGGGGTAATGGAGCAATGTGATGAGAAGGGCACTGAGCATTGTGATTACAAGGTTTATGGAGCATTGCGATGACAAATTTGTGGACCGTTGTGATGAAAAGTGCATGGCACATTTTGGTGACAAGGGTCATGGAGTATTTTTCTGACAAAGGCATTGACCATTGTGATGACAAGGGTTACGGAGCATTGTGATGAAAAGTTCATGTAGCATTGTGGTAACAAAGGTAACAGAGCCTTGTGATGACGCGGGCATGGACCATTGTGATGAAAAATGTTATGAAGCATTGTGATGACTGGAGTCACAAAGCATTGTGATGACAGGGGTCACGGAGCACTGTGATGACAAGGGCAAGGAGCATTGTGCAGAGAAAGGCTTAGAGCATTGTGATGACAAGGGTCAAAGAGCATTGTGATAAAATGTTAATGGAGCATGGTGGTTAAAAAGGTGACAGAGACTGTTGATGATGAGGGCATGGACCATTGTGATGACAAAATTCATGAAGAATTGTGATGACTGGAGTCATGGAGCATTGTGATAACAAGGGCATGGAGCATTGTGATGACAAGGGCATGGAGCATTGGTATAATAAGTTTCATGGATTATTGCGATGACAGTCAGAATGGCACATTGTGATGACAAGGGCATGGAGCATTGTGATGACCAGGTGATGCAGTATTGTGAAGACAGGTGTCAGTGTGCATTGTGAATACATATGTAATGGCCCATTGTGATGACAATGGCATGGAGCATTGTGATGCCAAGTGTTATGGAGGATTCTGATGACAAAGTTAATGGAGCAATGTGATGACAATGGCTTGGAGCATTGTGATGACAAGGGTCAGGGAGCATTGTGCTGACAAGTGCATGGAGAATTGTGATGACAAGGGTCATGGAGCATTCTGCTGACAAGCTTTTGGAGTATTTTGATGACAATGGCATGGAGCATTGTGATGAAAACACATGGGGTTTGTGATGAAAAAGGCATGGAGCCTTTTCGTGACAGGGTTCAAGGAGCATTCTGACGACAAGTGTCAGGGAGCATTGTGATGACAAGTGTATTTAGAATTGTGATGACAAGGGTCATGGAGAATTGTGATGAAAAGGGCATGGAGTAATGTGATGACAGGTGTCGGAGCATTGGGGTGACATATTTCATGGTCCATTACGATGACAATGGCAGGGAGCATTGGATGCCAAATGTAATGGAGGATTGTGATGACAAATAAAATGGAGCATTTTGATGACTTGGGCTTGGAGCATTATGTTGACAAGGGCCATGGAGAATTTTCAGGACAAGTCGTGAAGCATTGTGATGATAATGTCCTGGAGCATTGTGATGAGAATACCATGGAGCACTGTGATGACAAATCTCATGGAGCATACTGATGAAAAAGGGCATGGACCATTGTGATTACAGGGGTCTTTGAACATTTTGATGACATGGGCTTGGAGCATTGTGAGGAGAAGTCCAAGGAGCATTCTAAAGACAAGTGTCATTGAGCTTTGTGATGACAAGGGCATGGAGCATTGTGATTAGAGGGGTCTTGGAGCATTGTGATGAAAAGTGCATGGATCATTGTGATGAAAAAGGCATGGAGCCTTGTCATGACAGGGTTCAAGGAGAATACAGACAAAAAGTGTCAGGGAGCATACTGATGACAAGTGTATTGATCATTGTGATGACAAAGGTCATGGAGCGTTGTGATTACATGGGCCTGGAGCATTGTGATGACAGGGGAATGGAGCATTCGTCAGACAAATTTCATAGAGTATTGTAATGACAGTGGGCATGGTGCATTGTGATGACAAGGGCATGGAGCATTGTGATGAGAAGGTCATGGAGTTTTGTGAAGACAGTTGTCAGGGAGCATTGTGATGACATATGTCATGGTCCATTGCGATGACAATGGCATGGAGCATTGTGATGCCAAATGTAATGGAGGATTGTGATGGCAAATATAATGGAGCATTGTGATGACTAGGGCTTGGAGCATTATGATGACAAGGGCCATTGAGAATTTTCATGACAAGGTCGTGAAGCATTGTGCTGACAACCTCCTGGAGCATTGTGATGACAAAACTTTGGAGGCTTGTAATGACAAGTCTCATCGAGCATACTGATGAAAAGGGGCATGGAGAATTGTGATTACAGGGGTCTTGGAACATTGTGATGAAAAGGGCATGGAACATTGTGAGGAGAAGACCAAGGAGCATTCTGATGGCATGCGTCATTGAGTTTGTGATGAGAAGTGCATGGAGCATTGTGATGACAAGATTGTGGAGCACTGTGATGACAAGCGCATGGTTCAGTGTGATGACATGTGTCATGGACCATTGTGCTGAGAAGTGCATGGAGCATTGTGATGACAAGGGTCATGGAGCATTGTGCTGAGAAAGGCATAGAGCATTTTGATGACAAGGGTCAAAGAGCATTGTGATGAAAATTCATGGAGCATTGTGTTTAAAAAGGTCACAGAGACAGTTGATGACGAGGACATGGACCATTGTGATGACAAATGTCATGAAGCATTGTGATGACTGGAGTCACGGAGCATTGTGATCACAGGGGTCATAGAGCATTGTGATGACAAAGGCATGGAACATTTGTCTAATAAGTTTCATGAATTATTGCGATGAGAGTTGGAATGGCGCATTGTGAGGACAAGGGCATTGATCATTGTGATGACCAGGTCATGCAGTATTGTGAAGAGAGGTGTCAGGGAGCACTGTGATGACATATGTCATGGCCCATTGTGATGACAATGGCATGGAGCATTTTGATGCCAAGTGTCATGGAAGATTCTGATGACAAAGGTAATGGAGCATGGTGATGATAATGGCTTGGAGCATTGTGGTGACAAGGCTCAGGGAGCATTGTGCTGACAAGTGCATGGAGATTTGTGATGACAAGGGTCATGGAACATTCTGATGACAAGCTTGTGGAGTATTTTGATGACAATGTCATGGAGCATTGTGATGTAAACGGCATGGGGCATTGTGATGAAAAAGCCATGGAGCCTTTTCGTGACAGGGATCAAGGACCATTCTGACGACAACTGTAAGGGAGCATTGTGATGACAAGTGTATTGAGAATTGTGATGACAAAGGTCATGGAGCATTGTGATGAAAAGGGCATGGAGTATTGAGATGACAGGCATCATGGAGCGTTGTGAGGACAAGTGTTATGGAACATTGTGATCACAAGGGGTTGGAGCATTGTGATGACAGAGGTCATTGATCATTTTGATTTCAAGGAGCATGGGGCATTGTGATGTCAAGGGAATGAAGCAATGTGATCCCAAGTTTCATGTAGGGTTGTGATGACAATGGTAATGGAGTATTGTGATGACAAGCACATAGAGCATTGTAATGACAAGGTCATGTAGCATTTTGCTGACAAAGGCATGGAGCATTGTGATGACAGGTGTCATGGAGCACTGTGATGACAAGCATCATGGAGGATTCTGATGACAAAGGTAATGGAGCATTGTGATGAGAATGGCTTGGAGCATTGTGATTACAAGTGTCAGGGAGCATTGTGCTGGCAAGTGCATGGAGAATTGTGTTGACAATCGTTATGGAGCATTTTGATGACTGGGGTTATGGAACATTGTGATGTCAGGGGTCATGGAACATTGTGATGATAAGGGGATGTAGCATTGTGATGACAGGGTCATGAATCCTTGTTATTACATGGGTGAGGGAGTATTGTGATGAATAGTGATGGAACATTGTGATATCTCTGGTGAGAGAGCATTTTGATGAGAAGTGCATGGACCATTGTGATTACAACGTTTATGGAGCCTTGCAATGACAAGGTTGTGGACCGTTGTGATGAAATGTGCGTGGCACATTGTGATGACAATGGTCATGGAGCATAGTTCTGACAAAGACATGGAGCATTGTGATGACAAGTGTCACAGAGAATTGTGATGAAATATTCATGGAGCATTGTGGTTACAAAGGTTACAGAGCCTTGTGATGACGCTGGCATGGATCATTGTGATGACAAACGTTATGAAGCATTGTGATGACTGGAGTCACGGAGCATTGTGATGACAGCGGTTATGGAGCATTGTAATGACAAGGGCATGGAGCATTGTTATGATAGGAGAATGGAGCATTCGTCTAACAAATTTCATAGATTATTGTGATGACAGTGGGCATGGTGCACTGTGATGACAAGGGCATGGAGCATTGTGATGAGAAGGACATGGAGTTTTGTGAAGACAGGTGTCAGGGAGCATTGTGATGACACATGTCATGGTCCATTGCGATGACAATGGCATGGAACATTGTGATGCCGAATGTAATGGAGGATTGTGATGACAAATATAATGGAGAATTGTGATGACTAGGGCTTGGAGCATTATGATGACAAGGGCCATTGAGAATTTTCATGACAAGGTCGTGAAGCATTGTGATGACAAAGTCCTGGAGCACTGTGATAACAAATCTATTGAGCCTTGTGATGACAAGTCTCATGGAGCATACTGATGAAAAGGGGCATGGAGCATTGTGATTACAGGGGTCTTGGAACATTGTGATGACAAGGGCATGGAACATTGTGAGGAGAAGCCCAAGGAGCATTCTGATGGCATGCGTCATTGAGCTTTGTGATGACAAGGGCATGGAGCATTGTGATTATATGGGTCTTGGAGCATTGTGATGAGAAGACCATAGATAACTGTGATGACGAGCGTCATGGGGCATTGTGATGACAAGTGTTATGGAATATTGTGGTCACAAGGGTTTGGAGCATTGTTATGACATAGGTCATGGAGCATTTGATTTCATTGTGATGACCATAGCATGAAGCATTATGGTGATGGGCATGGTTCATTGTGATGACAGGTTTCGTGGATCATTGAGATGAAAAGTGGCATGGAGCATTGTGATTACACGGTTCCTGGAGTGTTGTGATGAGAAGGGTCATGGAGTCTTGTGATGAGAAGGCCATGGAACATCGTGATGGCAGGGGTCATGGAGCATTGTTATGACAGGTGTAAAGGATTTTTGTGATGGCAAGGGCATGGAGCATTGTGATGAGAAGGCCATGGAGCATTCTGATGATATGTGTCATGGAGCTTTGTGAAGACAAGTTCATGGAGCAATGTGATGAGAGCGTTCATGGAGCATTGTGATGAAAATGACATGGAACATTGTGATGCCAAGGGTCATGGATCTTTGTGATGACAAAAGTCATGGAGCATTTTGATGGCAAGGGCGTTGTGCATTGTGATGAGAAGGGCAGGGAGAATTGTGATGACAGGGTCATGGATTATTTTGATTTCAAGGAGCATGGAGCATTGTGATGACAAACGAATGAAGCAATGTGATCCCAATGTTCATGGAGGATTGTGATGACAATGGAAATGGAGTATTGTGATGACAAGCGCATAGAACATTGTAATGACAAGGTCATGTAGCATTTTGCTGACAAAGGCATTGAGCATTGTGATGATATGTGTCATGGAGCACTGTGATGACAAGCGTCACGGAGTATTGTGAATACAGGGGTCATGGAGCATTGGGATGACAAGGGCATAGATCATTGTGATGACAAGAATCCCGGATCATTGTGTTGTCAGGTGTCATAGAATGTTGTGATGACAGTGATCATGGAGCATTGTGATGATAATGGTCATGGAGCATTGCGATGACAAGCGAATGGAGCATGTTGATGACAAAGTCCTGGAGCATTGTGATGAGAAGACCATGGAGACTTTTGATGAGAAGTCTCATGGAGCTTTCTGTTGAAAAGGGGCATGGACCATTGTGATTACAGGGGTCTTGGAGCATTGTGATGACAAGGGCATGGATCATGGTGATGAGAAGGCCATGGAGCATTCTGATGACATGCGTCCTGGAGCTTTGTGATGACAAGGGCATGGAGCATTGTGATTACAAGGGTCTTGGAGCATTGTGATGAAAAGGGAATGGATCATTGTGATGAAAAAGGCATGGAGGCTTGTCATGACAGGGTTCAAGGAGCATATTGACGACAAGTGTCAGGGAGCATTGTGAAGACAAGTGTATTGAGAATTGTGATGACATAGTTCATAGAGCATTGTGATGAGAAGGCCATGGATAATTGTGATGATGAGCGTCATGGGTTGTTGTGATGATAAGTGTTATGGAACATTGTGATCACAAGGTTCGGAGTATTCTGATGACAGAGGTCATGGAGCATTTTGATTTCATTGTGATGACAATAGCCTGAAGCATTATGATGATGGGCATGCTGTATTGTGATGACAGTGTTCATGGAGCATTGAGATGAAAAGTGGCATGGAACACTGTGATTACAAGGGTCTTGGAGCATTGTGATGACATGAGCATGGAGCATTGTGATAAGAAGGCCATGGAACTTTCTGATGACATGCGTCATGGAGCTTTGTGATGACAAGGGCATGGAGCATTGTGATTTCAGGGGTCTTGAGCATTGTGATGACAATTTTCATGGAAACATGTGATGACTAGGCCGTGGAACATTGTGATGGCGGGGGGTCATGGTGCATTGTTATGAAAGGGGTAATGGATCATTGTGATGAGAAGGGAATGGAATATAGGTCTGAAATGTTTCATGGATTATTGTGATGAGAGTGGGCATGGAGCATTGTGATGACAAGGGTACGGAACACTATGATACATGGGTCATGCAGGATTGTAATGACAAGGGCATGGAGCATTGTGATGAGAAGGGCATCGAGCATTGTGATGACAATTGCCATGGAGCTTTGTGATGACAGGGGCATCGAGCAATGTTATGAGAGGGTTCATGGAGCATTGTGATGACAATGACATGGAGCATTGTGATGCCAAGGGTCATGGAGCTTTGTGATGACAAGTCATGGAGCATTTTGATGACAAGTGCATGGTGCATTGTGATGAGAAGGGCAGGGAGCATTTTGATGACCGGGTCATGCAGCAATTTGATGAAATTGTAATGGAACATTTTGATGGCAGGGGTTATAGAACATTGTGATGTCAGGGGTCTTGGAGCTTTGGGATGAAAAGGGTCATGGAGCGTATTGATGACAGGGGTTATGGAACATTGTGATGTCAGGGGTCATGGAACATTGTGATGGTAAGAGGATGTAGCATTGTGATGACAGGGTCATGGAACATTGTGATTACAGGTGTGAGGGAGTATTCAGATGACTAGTGATGGAACACTGTGATATCTCTGGTGAGAGAGCATTTTGATGAGAAGTGCATGGAGCATGGTGATTTCAATGTTTATGGAGCATTGCAATGAAAATATTGTGGACCTTTGTGATGAAATGCGCATGGCACATTTTGATGACAATGGTCATGGATCATTGTTCTGACAAAGACATGGAGCATTGTGATGACAAGTGTCAAAGAGAATTGTGATGAAAATTTCATGGAGCATTGTGGTTAAAAAGGTCATAGAGCCTTGTGATGAGTCGGGCATGGAACATTGTGATGACAAACGTTATGAAGCATTGAGATGACTGGAGTCACGGAGCATTGTGATGACGAGAGTCATGGAGCATTGTGATGACATGTGTCATGGAGCATTGTGCTGACAAGCTCATGGAGCATTGTGATGACAAGGGTCATTGAGCATTTTGCTGAGAAAGGCGTAGAGAATTGTGATGACAAGGGTCAAAGAGCATTGTGATAAAAAGTTCATGGAGCACTGTGGTTAAAAATGTCACAGAGACTGTTGATGACGAGGGCATGGACCATTGTGATGACAAATGTGATGAGGCATTGTGATGACTGGAGTCACGGAGCATTGTGATGACAGGGGTCATGGAGCATTGTGATAACAAGGGCATGGAGCATTGTGATGACAAGGGCATGGAACATTGGTCTAATATGTTTCATGGATTATTGCGATGACATTTGGGATGGGGCATTGTGATGACAAGGGCATGGAGAATTGTGATGCCAATTGTCATGTAGGATTCTGCTGTCAACGATAATTGATCATTGTGATGAAAATGGCTTGGAGCATTGTGATGACAAGGGTCAGGGAGCATTTTGCTGACAAGTGCATGGATATTTGTGATGACAAGTGTCATGGAATATTCTGATGACAAGCTTGTGGAGTATTTTGATGACAATGGCATGGAGCATTGTGATGAAAAAGGCATGGATCATTGTGATGAAAAAGGCATGGAGCCTTGTCGTTACAGGGTTCAAGGAGCATACAGACAACAAGTGTCAGGGAGCATTTTGATGACAAGTGTATTGAGCATTCTGATGACAAAAGTCATGGAGCATTGTGATGAGAATACCATGGATAATTGTGATGACGAGCGTCATGGGGCATTGTGATGACAATTGTTATGGAATATTTTGATCACAAGGTTTTGGAGAATTGTTATGACAGATGTCATGGAGCATTTTGATTTCATTGTGATGACAATAGCATGAAGCATTATGATGATGGGCATGGTGCATTGTGATGACAGGGTTCATGGATCATTGAGATGAGAATGGGCATAGAGCATTGTGATTACAGGCTTCTTGGAGTATTGTGATGAGAAGGGTCATGGAGCCTTGTGATGACAAGGCCATGGAACATCGTGATGGCAAGGGTCATGGGGCATTGTTATGACAGGGTAATGGAGCATTGTGATGGCAAGGGCATGGAACATTGTGATGAGAAGGCCATGGAACATTCTGATGACATGTGTCATGGAGCTTTGTGATGACAAGGGCATGGAGCAATGTGATTAGAGTGTTCATGGAGCATTGTGATTCCAAGGGTCAAGGATCTATGTGATGAGAAAGGTCATGGGGCATTTTGATGGCAAGTGCGTTGTGCATTGTGATGAGAAGGGCAGGGAGCATTTTGATGACAGGGTCATGCAGCAATTTGATGAAAAATGTAATGGAACATTTTTATGGCAGGGGTTATAGAACATTGTGATGTCAGGGATCTTGGAGCTTTGGGATGAAAAGGGTCATGGAGCATTTTGATGACAGGGGTCATGGAACATTGTGATTATTAGGCGATGTAGCAGTGTGATGACAGAGTCATGGAACATTGTGATTACAGGGGTGATGGAGTATTGTGATGACTACTGATGGAACACTGTGATATCTCTGTTGGGAGAGCATTTTGATGAGAAGAGCATGGAGCATTGTGATTCCAAGCTTTATGGAGCATTGCAATGCCAAGGTTGTGGACCGTTGTGATGAAATGCACATGGAACATTGTGATGATAATTGTCATGGAGCATTGTTCTGACAAAGACATGGAGCATTGTGATGACAAGGGTCACAGAGAATTGTGAAGAAAAGTTCATGGAGCATTGTGGTTACAAATGTCAAAGAGCCTTGTGATGACGTGGGCATGGACCACTGTGATGACAAAGGTTATGAAGCATTTTGATGACTGGAGTCATGGAGCACTGTGATGACAGGGGTCATGAAGCAATGTGATGACATGTGTCATGGAGCATTGTGCTGACAAGCGCATGGAGCATTGTGATAACAAGGGTCATGGAGCATTGTGCTGAGAAAGGCATAGAGCATTGTGATGACAAGGGTCAAAGAGCATTGTGATGAAAATTTCATGGAGCATTGTGGTTAAAAAGGTCACAGAGACTGTTGATGAAGAGGGCATGGACCATTGTGATGACAAAGGTCATGAAGCATTGTGATGACTGGAGTCACGGAGCATTGTGATGACAGGGGTCATGCAGCATTGTGATAATAAGGGAATGGAGCATTGTTATGACAAGGGCATGGAACATTGGTCTAATAAATCTCATTGATTATTGCGATGAGAGTTGGAATGGCGCATTGTGATGACAAGGGCCTGGATCATTGTGATGACCAGGTCATGCATTATTGTGAAGACAGGTGTCAGGGAGCATTGTGATGACATATGCAATGGCCCATTGTGATGACAATGGCATGGAGCATTGTGATGCCAATTGTCATGGAGGATTCTGAAGACAAAGGTAATGAAGCATTGTGATGACAATGGCTTGGAGCATTGTGATGACAAGGGTCAGGGAGCATTGTGCTGACAAGCTTATGGATTATTTTGATGACAGTGACATGGAGCATTGTGATGAAAACGGCATGGGGCATTGTGATGAAAAAGGCATGGAGCCTTTTCGTTACAGGGTTCAAGGAGCATTCTGATGACAAATATCAGGGAGCATTGTGATGACAACTGTATTGAGCATTGTGATGACAAATGTCATGGAGCATTGTGATGTAAAGTGCATGGAATATTGTGATGATAGGTATCATGGAGCGTTGTGATGACAAGTGTTATTGAACACTGTGATCACATGGGTTTGGAACATTGTGATGACAGAGGTCATGGATCATTTTGATTTCAAGTAGCATGGACCATTGTGATGACAAGGGCATGAGGCAATGTGATCCCAAAGTTCATGGAGGATGGTGATGACAATGGAAATGGACTATTGTGATGGCAAGTGCATAGAGCATTGTAATGACAACGTCATGTAGCATTTTGGTGACAAAGGCATGGAGCATTGTGAGGAAATGTGTCATGGAGAACTGTGATGACAGGCGTCACGAAGCATTTTGAATACAGGCGTCAGGGAGCATTGGGATGACAAGTGCATGGATCATTGTGATGACAAGGTTCATGGAGCACTGGGCTGAAATGTTCATGGAGTGTTGTGATGACAGGGGTCATGGAGCATTGTGATGACTAGTGAATGGAGCATTGTGATGACAAGAGTCCCGGATCATTGTGTTGTCAGGAGTCATGGAGTGTTGTGATGACAGTGGTCATGGAGCATTGTGATGATATTGGCCATGGAGCACTGTGATGTGTAGGTCGTGGAGCATTGGGCTGAATATGTTCATGGATTATTGTGATGATATGGGTCATTGAGCATTGTGATGACAATGGAATGGAGCATGGTGATGACAATGTCCTGGAGCATTGTGATGAGAAGACCATGGAGACTTGTGATGACAAGTCTCATGGAGCATTCTGATGAAAAGGGGCATGGAGCATTGTGATTACAGTGGTCATGGAACACTGTGATGACTAGGGCATGGAGCTTTGTGATGAGAAGGCCATGGAGCATTCTGATGACATGTGTCATGGAGATTTGTGATGACAAGGGCATAGAGCATTGTGATTACAGGGATCTTGGAGCATTGTGATGAAAACTGCACGGATCATTGTTATGAAAAAGGCATGGAGCCTTGTAATGACAGGGTTCAAGGAGCATACTGACGACTAGTGTCAGGGAGCATTGTAATGACTAGTTTATTGAGCATTGTGATGAAAAAGCTCATGGAGCATTGTGATAAGAAGACCATGGTTAATTGTTATGATGAGCGTCATGGGGTGTTGTGATGCTAAGTGTTATGGAACATTGTGATCACAAGGGTTTGGAGCATTATGATGAGAGAGGTCATGGAGAATATTGATTTCTTTGTGATGACAATAGCCTGTAGCATTATGATGATGGGCATGGTGCATTGTGATGACAGGGTTCATGGAGCATTGAGATGAAAAGGGGCATGGAGCATTTTGTTTACAGGGTTCTTGGAGCATTGTGATGACAAGGGCATGGAGCATTGTGATGAGAAGGCCATGGAACATTCTGATGACATGCGTCATGGAGCTTTGTGATGACAAGGGAATGGAGCATTGTGATTACAAGGGTCTTCAGCATTGTGATAACAAGTGTCATGGAACCTTGTGATGACTAGGCCGTGGAACACTGTGATGGCAGGGGTCATGTTGCATTGTTGTGACAGGTGTAATGGAGCATTGTGATGAGAAGGGCATGGAACATTGGTCTAAAATATTTCATGGATTATTGTAATGAGAGTGGGCATAGAGCATTGTGATGACCAGGGAATGGAACACTATGATGCATGAGTCATGCAGGATTGTAATGACAAATGCATGGAGCATTGTGATGACAAATGTCATGAAGCATTGTGATGACTGGAGTCACGGAGCATTGTGATGACAAGGGCATGGAGCATTGTGATGAGAAGTTCATGGAGTATTGTGAAGACAGGTTTCAGGGAGCATTGTGATGACCTATGCCATGGTCCATTGCGATGACAATGGCATGGAGCATTGTGATGCCAAATGTAATGGAGGATTGTTATGACAAATATAATGGAGGATTGTGATGACTAGGGCTTGGAGAATTATGATGACAAAGGCCATTGAGAATTTTCATGACAAGGTCGTGAAGCATTGTGATGATAAGGTCCTGGAGCATTGTGATGAGAAATACATGGAGCCTTGTGATGACAAATCTCATGGAGCATACTGATGAAAAGGGTCATGGACCATTGTGATTATAAGGGTCTTGGAACATTGTGATGAAAATGGCATGGAACCTTGTTATGACAGTGTTCAAGGAGAGTACAGACAACAAGTGTCAGGGAGCATTTTGATGACAAGTGTATTGAGCATTGTGATGACAAAGGTCATGGAGCATTGTGATGAGAAGACCATAGATAACTGTGATGACGAGCGTCATGGGGCATTGTGATGACAAGTGTTATGGAATATTGTGATCACAAGGGTTTGGAGCATTGTTAGGATAGAGGTCATGGAGCATTTTGATTTCATTGTGAGGACAATAACATGAAGCATTATGATGATGGGCATGATGCATTGTGATGACAGGGTTCATGGATCATTGAGATGAAAAGGGGCATGGAGCATTGTGATTACAGGGGTCTTGGAGCATTGTGATGACAAGGGCATGGAGCATTGTGATGACCAGTTCATGCAGTATTGTGAAGATAGGTGTCAGGGAGCATTGTGATGACATATGCAATGGCCCATTGGGATGACAATGGCATGGAGCATTGTGATGACAACGGCATGTGGCATTGTGATGAAAACGTCATGGAGCCTGTTCGTGACAGGGTTCAAGGAACATTCTGAAGACAAGTGTCAGGAAGCATTGTGATGACAAGTGTATTGAGAATTGTGATGACAAAGGTCATGGAGCATTGTGATGAAAAGGGCATGGATTATTGTGATGACAGGCATCATGGAGCGTTGTGATGACAAGTGTTATGGAACATTGTGATCACAAGGGTTTGGAGCATTGCGATGACAGAGGTCATGGATCATTTTGATTTCAAGGAGCATGGAGCATTGTGATGACAAGGGCATGAAGCAATGTGATCCCAAGGTTCATGGAGAATTGTTATGACAATGGTAATGGAGTATATTGATGAGAAGTGCATAGAGCATTGTAATGACAAGGTCATGTAGCATTTTGCTGACAAAGGCATGGAGCATTGTGATGACAGGTGTCATGGAGCACTGTGTTGACAAGCGTCATGGAGCATTGTGAATGCAGGGGTCATGGAGCACTGGGATGAAAAGGGCATGGATCATTTTGATGACAAGCGTCATGGAGCATTGGGCTGAAAATGTTCATGGAGTATTGTGATGACAGGGGTCATGGAGCATTGTGATGACAGAGGTCATGGAGAATTTTAATTTCATTGTTCTGACAATAGTCGGAAGCATTATGATGATGGGCATGATGCATTGTGATGACAGTGTTCATGGAGCATTGAGATGAAAAGGGGCATGGAGCATTGTGAATACAGGGGTCTGGGAGCATTGTGATGACAAGGGCATGGAGCATTTTGATGAGAAGGCCATGGAACATTCTGATGACATGTGTCATGGAGCTTTGTGATGACAAGGGCATGGAGCATTGTGATTACATATGTCTTGGAGCCTTGTGATGACAAGGCCGTGGAACATTGTGATGGCAGGGCTCATGGAGCATTGTTATGACAGGGGTAATGGAGCATTGTGATGAGAAGGGCATGGAGCATTGTGATTACAAGTTTTATGGAGCATTGTGATGACAAATTTGTGGACAATTGTGATGCAAAGCGTGTGGCACTTTGTGATGACAAGGGTCATGGAGCATTTTTCGGACAAAGGCATGGAGCATTCTGATGACAAGTGTCAGGGAGCATTGTGATGATAAGTGTATTGAGGATTGTGATGGAAAAGGTCATGGAGCATTCTGATGAAAAGGGCATGGAATATTGTGATCACAGGCATCATGGAGCGTTGTGATGACAAGTGTTATGGAACATTGTGATCACAAGGGTTTGAAGAATTGTGATGCCAGAGGTCATGGATCATTTTGATTTCAAGGATCATGGAGCATTGTGATGACAAGGGCATGAAGCAATGTGATTCCAAGGTTCATGGAGGATTGTGATGAAAATGTTAATGGAGTACTGTGATGACAAGCACATAGAGCATTGTAATGACAAGGTCATGTAGCACTTTGCTGACAAAGGCATGGAGCATTGTGATGACCGGTGTGATGGTGCACTGTGATGACAAGCATCATGGAGCATTGTGAATAGAGGGGTCATGGAGCATTGTGATGACAAAGGCATGGAACATTGTGATGACACGGGCATGAAACATTGGTCTGACATGTTGCTTAGATTATTGTGATGACAGTGGACATGGTGCATTGTGATGACAAGGGCATGGAGCATTGTGATGAGAAGGTCATGGAATATGGTGAAGACAGATGTTAGGGAGCATTGTGATGCCATATGTCATGGTCCATTGCGATGACAGTGTAATGGAGCATTGTGATGCGAAATGTAATGGAGGATTGTGATGAAAAATATAATGGAGCATTGTGATGACTAGGGCTTGGAGCATTATGATGACAAGGGCCATTGAGAATTTTCATAACAAGGTCATGAAGCATTGTGATAAAAAGGTCCTGGAGCATTTTGATGAGAAAACCATCGAGCCTTGTGATGAAATATCTCACGGAGCATACTGATGAAAATGGGCATGGACCATAGTGATTACATGGGTCTAGGAACATTGTGATGACAAGGACATGGAGCATTGAGATGAGTAGGTCATGGAATATGGTGAAGACAGATGTCAGGGAGCATGGTGATGACATATGTAATGGCCCATTGTGATGACAATGGCATGGAGCATTGTGATGCCAAGTGTCATGGAGGATTCTGATGACAAAGGTAATGGAGTTTTGTGATGACACTGGCTTGGAGCATTGTGATGACAAGGGTCAGGGAGCATTGTGCTGACAAGTGCATGGAGAATTGTGATGACAAGGGTCATGGAGCATTCTGATGACAAGCTTGTAGAGTATTTTGATGACAATTGCATGGAGCATTGTGATGAAAATGGCATGGGGCTTTGTGATGAAAAAGATATGGAGACGTTTCATGACAGGGTTCAAGGAGCATTCTGATGACAAATATAAGGGAGCATAGTGATGACAAGTGTACTGAGAATTGTGATGACAAAGTCATGTAACATTGTGATGAAAAGGGCATGGAGTATTGTGATGACAGGCATCATGGAGCATTGTGATGACAAGTGTTATGGAACATTGTGATCACAAGGGTTTGGAGCATTGTGATGACAGAGGTCATGGATCATTTTGATTTCAAGTAGCATGGAGCATTGTGATGACAAGGGCATGAAGCAATGTGATCCCAAATTTCATGGATCATTTTGATGACAATGGTCATGGAGCATTGGGCTGAAAATATTCATGGAGTATTGTGATGACAGGGGTCATGGAGCATTGTGATGGCTAGGGAATGGAGCATTGTGATGAAAAAAGTCCCTGATCATTGTGTTGTCAGGTGTCATGGAGTGTTGTGACGACAGTGGTCATGGACCATTGTGATGATATTGGTCGTGGAGCATTGTGATGAGAAGTTCATGGAGCATTGGGCTGAAAACGTTCATGGAGTATTGCGATGAAAATGGTCAAAGTGCATTGTGATGAAAAGTTCATGGAGCATTGTGCTTAAGGAGGTCACAGAGACTGCTGATGATGAGGTCATGGACCATTGTGATGACAAAGGTCATGAAGCATTTTGATGACTGGAATCACGGAACATTGTGATGACACGGGTCATGGAGCATTGTGATAATAAGGGCATGGAGCATTGTGATGACAAGTGCATGGAGCATTTGTCTAATAAGTTTCATGAATTACTGCGATGAGAGTTGGAATGGCGATTTGTGATGTAAAGGGCATGGAGCATTGTGATGACCAGATCATGCAGTATTGTGAAGAGAGGTGTCAGGGCACATTGTGATGACATATGTAATGGACCATTGTGATGACAATGGCATGGAGCATTGTGATGCCAAATGTCATGGAGGATTCTGATGACAAATGTAAGGGAGCATTGTGATGACAATGGCTTGGAACATTGTGATGACAAGTGTCAGGGAGCATTTTGCAGTCAAGTGCATAGAGAATTATGATGACAAGAGTCATGTAGCATTCTGATGACAAGCTTTGGAGTATTTTGATGACAATGACATGGAACATTTTGATGAAAACGGCATGGGGCATTGTGATGAAAAAGTCATGGAACCTTTCGTGACAGGGTTCAAGGAGCATTCTGATGACAAGTGTCATGGAGCACTGTGATGACAAGTGTATTGCGAATTGTGATGACAAAGGTCATGGTGCATTGTGATGAAAAGGGCATGGAGTATTGTGATTACAGGCATTATGGAGTGTTGTGATGACAAGTGTTATGGAACATTGTTATCACAATGGTTTGGAGTATTGTGATGACAGAGGTCATGGATCATTTTGATTTCAAGGAGCATGGAGCATTGTGATGACAAGGGCATGAAGCAATGTGATCCCAAGTTTCATGGAGGATTGTGATTACAATGGTAATGGAGTATTGTGATGACAAGCGCATAGAGCATTGTAATGACAGGGTCATGTAGCATTTTGCTGACAAAGGCATGAAGCATTGTGATGACAGGTGTCACGGAGCACTGTGAAGACAAGTGTCAAGGAGCATTGTGAATACAGGGGTCATGGAGCATTGGGATGAAAAGGGCATGGATCATTGCGATGACAAGGGTCATGGAGCATTGGGCTGAAAATGTTCATGGAGTATTGTGATGACAGGGGTCATGGAGCATTGTGATGACATAGGTCATAGAGAATTTTGATATAATTGTGCTGACAATAGCCAGAAGCTTTATGATGATGGGCATGATGCATTGTGATGACAGATTTCATGGAGCATTGAGATGAAACGGGGCCTGGAGCATTGTGATTACAGGGGTGTGGTAGCATTGTGATGACAAGGGCATGGAGCATTTTGATGAGAAGGCCATGGAACATTCTGATGACATGTGTGATGGAGCTTTGTGATGACAAGGGCATTGAGCATTGTGATTATGGGGTCTTGGAGCATTGTGATGACATGGGTCATGGAGCCTTGTGATGACAATGCCGTGGAACATTGTGATGGCAGGGGTCATGGAGCATTGTTATGACAGGTGTAATGGAGCATTGTGATTACAAGGTTTAGGGAGCATTGCGATGACAAATTTGTGGACCGTTGGGATGAAAATCGTGTAGCACATTGTGATGACAAGGGTCATGGAGCATTTTTCGGACAAAGGCATGGAGCATTTTGATGACAAGGGTCACGGAGCATTGTGATGAAATGTTCATGGAGCATTGTGGTTACAAAGGTAACAGAGCCTTGTGATGACGCGGGCATCGACGATTGTGATGACAAATGTTATGAAGAATTGTAATGACTGGAGTCAAGGAGCATTGTGATGACAGGGTTCATGGAGCATTGTGATGACAAGGGCATGGAGCATTGTGCTGAGAAAGGCAAGGAGCTTTGTGATGACAAGTGTTAAAGAGAATTGTGATAAATGTTCATGGAGCTTTGTGGTTAAAAAGGTTACAGAGACTCTTGATGAAGAGGGCATGGACCATTGTGATGACAAAGGTCATGAAGCATTGTGATGACTGTAGTCACGGAGCATTGTGATGACACGGGTCATGCAGCATCGTGATAATAAGGGAATGGAGCATTGTTATGACAAGGGCATGGAACATTGGTCTAATAAATTTCATTGATTATTGCAATGAGAGTTGGAATGGTGCATTGTGATGACAAGGGCCTGGATCATTGTGATGACCAGGTCATGCATTATTGTGAAGACAGGTGTCAGGGAGCATTGTGATGACATATGCAATGGCCCATTGTGATGACAATGGCATGGAGCATTGTGATGCCAAGTGTCATGGAGGATTCTGATGACAAAGGTAATGGAGCATTGTGATGACAATGGCTTGGAGCATTGTGATGACAAGGGTCAGGGAGCATTTTGCTGACAAGTGCATGGAGAATTGTGATGACAAGGGTCATGGAGCATTCTGATGACAAGCTTGTGGAGTATTTTGATGACAATGGCATGCAGAATTGTGATGAAAACGGCATGGGGCATTGTGATGAAAAAGGCATGGAGCCTTTTTGTGACATGGTTCAAGGAGCATTCTGATGACAAGTGTCAGGAAGCATTGTAGTGACAAGTGTATTGAGAATTGTGATGACAAAATCATGGAGCATTGTGATGAAAAGGGCATGGAATATTGTGATGACAGGCATCATGGAGCGTTGTGATGACAAGTGTTATGGGACACTGTGATCACAAGGGTTTGGAGCATTGTGATGACAGAGGTCATGGATCATTTTGATTTCAAGGAGCATGGAGCATTGTGATGACAAAGGAATGACGCAATGTGATCCCAAGGTTCATGGAGGATTGTGATGACAATGGAAATGGAGTATTGTGATGACAAGCGCATAAAGCATTGTAATGACAAGGTCATATAGCATTTTGCTGACAAAAGCATGGAGCATTGTGATGACATGTGTCATGGAGCACTGTGATGACAAGTGTCACGGAGCATTGTGAATACAGGGGTCATGGCGCTTTGGGATGGCAAGGGCATGGATCATTGTGATGACAAGGGTCATGGAGCACTGGGCTGAAAATGTTCATGGAGTGTTGTGATGACAGGGGTCATGGAGCATTGTGATAACTAGGGAATGGAGCAATGTGATGACAAGAGTCCCGGATCACTGTGTTGTCAGGTGTCATGGAGTGTTGTGATGACAGTGGTCATGGAGCATAGTGATGATATTGGCCATGGAAAATTGTGATGAGTAGGTCGTGGAGCATGGGGCTGAAAATGTTCATGGATTATTGTGATAACAGGGGTCATGGCGCATTGTGATGACAAGGGAATAGAGCATGGTGATGACAAGGTCCTTGAGCATTGTGATGAGAAGTCTATGGAGACTTGTGATGACAAGTCTCATGGAGCATTCTGATGCAAAGGGGCATGGAGCATTGTGATTACAGGGATCTTGGAGCATTGTGATGAAAAGGGCATGGATTATTGTGTTGAAAAAGGCATGGAGCCTTGTCATTACAGGGTTCAAGGAGCATACTGACGACAAGTGTCAGGGAGCATTGTGATGTCAATTGTATTGAGCATTGTGATGATATTGGCCATGGAGCATTGTGATGAGTAGGTCGTGGAGCATTGGGCTGAAAATGTTCATGGATTATTGTGATGACAGTGGTCATGGAGCATTGTGATGACAAGGGAATGGAGCATGGTGATGAAAAGGTCCTGGAGCATTGTGATGAGAAGACCATGGAGAATTGTGATGACAAGTCTCATGGAGCATTCTGATTGAAAGGGGCATGGATCATTGTGATTACAGGGGTCTTGGAGCATTGTGATGACAAGGGCATGGAGCATTGTGATGAGAAGGCCATGAAGCATTCTGATGACATGCGTCATGGAGCTTTTTGATGACAAAGGCATGGAGCCTTGTGATTACAGGGATCTTGGAGCATTGTGATGAAAAGGGCATGGATTATTGTAATGAAAAAGGCATGGAGCCTTGTCATGACAGGTTTCAAGGAGCATACTGACGACAAGTGTCAGGGAGCATTGTGATGACAAGTGTATTGAGCATTGTGATGACAAAGATCATGGAGCATTGTGATGAGAAGACCATGTATAATTGTGATGATGAGCGTCATGGGGTGTTGTGATGATAAGTGTTATGGAACATTGTGATCACAAGGGTTTGGAGCATTATGTTGACAGAGGTCATGGAGAATATTGATTTCATTGTGATGACAATAGCCTGAAGCATTATGATGATGGGCATGGTGTATTGTGATGACAGGTTCATGGAGCATTGAGATGAAAAGGGGCATGGAGCATTGTGATTACAAGGGTCTTGGAGCATTGTGATGACATGGTCATGGAGCACTGTGATGAGAAGGCCATGGAATATTCTGATGACATTCGTCATGGAGCTTTGTGATGACAAGGTCATGGAGCATTGTGATTACAGGGGTCTTGAGCATTGTGATGACAAGTGTCATGGAACCTTGTGATGACTAGGCCGTGGAACATTGTTATGGCAAGGGTCATGGTGCATTGTTATGACAGGGTTTATGGAGCATTTTGATGAGAAGGGTATGGAACATTTGTCTGACATGTTTCATGGATTATTGTGATGAGAGTGGGCATGGAGCACTGTGATGACAAGGGTACGGAACACTGTGATACATGGGTCATTCAGGATTGTAATGACAAGGGCATGGAGCATTGTGATAAAAAGGGCATCGAGCATTGTGATGACAAGTGTCATGGAGCTTTGTGATGACAAGGGCATTGAGCAATGTGATCAGAGGGTTCATGGAGCATTGTGATGACAATGACATGGAGCACTGTGATGCCATGGGTCATGGAGCTTTGTGAAGACAAGTCATGGAGCATTTTGATGACAAGGGCCTGGTGCATTGTGATGTGAAAGGCAGGGAGCATTTTTTTTTTTTTTTTTTTTTTTGCTGTACGCGGGCCTTCTTACTGCTGTGGCCTCTCCCGTTGCGGAGCACAGGCTCCGGACACACAGGCTCCGCGGACATGGCTCGCGGGCCCAGCCGCTCCGCGGCATGTGGGATCTTCCGGGATCGGGGCACGAACCCGTGTCCCCTGCATCGGCAGGCGGACTCTCAACCACTGCGCCACCAGGGAAGCCCTAAGGCAGGGAGCATTTTTATGAACGGGTCATGCAGCAGTTTGATAAAAAGTGTAATGGAACATTTTGATGGCAGGGGTTATAGAACATTGTGATGCCAGGGGTCTTGGAGCTTTGGGATGAAAAGGGTCATGGAGCATTTTGATGACAGGGGTTATGGAACATTATGATGTCAGGGGTCATGGAACATTGTGATGATAAAGTGATATAGCATTGTGATGATAGGGTCATGGAACTTTGTGATACCAGGGGTGTGTGAATATTGTGATGACTAGTGATGGAACATTGTGATATCTCTGGTGAGAGAGCATTTTGATGAGAAGTGCATGGACCATTTTGATTACAAAGTTTATGTAGCATTGCAATGACAAAGTTGTGGACCGTTGTGATGAAATGTGCGTGGAACATTGTGATGACAATGGTCATGGAGCACTGTTCTGACAAAGACATGGAGCATTGTGATGACAAGGGTCACAGAGAATTGTGATGAAAAGTTCATGGAGCATTGTGGTTACAAAGGTCACAGAGCCTTTTGATGACGCGGGCATGGTCCATTGTGATGACAAACTTTATGAAACATTGTGATAACTGGAGTCACGGAGCATTGAGATGACATGGTTCCTGGAGCATTGTGATAACAAGGGCATGGAGCATTGTGATGATAGGGGCATGGAGCATTAGTCTGACAATTTTCATGGATTATTGTGATGACAGTGGGCATGGTGCATTGTGATGACAAGGGCATGGAGCATTGTGATGAGAAGGTCATGGATTATTGTGAAGACAGGTGTCAGGGAGCATTGTGATGACATATGTCATGGTCCATTGTGATGACAATGGCATGGAGCATTGTGATGCCAAATGTAATGGAGAATTGTGATGACAAATATAATGGAGCTTTGTGATGATTAGGGCTTGGAATATTATGATGACATGGGCCATTGAAAATTTTTAAGACAATGTCGAGAAGCATTGTGATGAGAAGGTCCTGAAGCATTGTGATGACAAAACCATGGAGCCTTGTGATGACAATTCTCATGGAGCATACTGATGAAAAGGGGCATGGAGCATTGTGATTACAGGGGTCTTGGAACATTGTGATGACAAGTGCATGGAGCATTGTATGGAGAAATCCAAGGAGCATTCTGATGGCATTCGTCCTTGAGTTTTGTGATGACAAGGGCATGGAGCATTGTGATTACATGGTTCTTGGACCATTGTAATGAAAATACCATGGATCACTGTGATGAAAAAGGCATGGAGCCTTGTCATGACAGGGTTCATGGAGCATACAGACAACAAGTGTCAGGGAGCATTTTGATGACAAGTTTATTGAGCATTGTGATGACAAAGGTCATGGAGCATTGTGATGAGAAGACCATTGATAATTGTGATGAGGAGCTTCATGGGGCATTGTGATGACAAGGGTTATGGAATATTGTGATCACAAGAGTTCGGAGGATTGTTATGACAGAGGTCATGGAGCATTTTGATTTCATTGTGATGACAATAGCATGAAGCATTATGATGCTGGGCATGGTGCATTTTGATGACAGTGTTCATGGATCATTGAGATAAAAAGGGGCATAGAGCACTGTGATTACAGGGTTCTTGGAACATTGTGATGACAGGGTCATGGAGCAATTTGATGAAAATGGTCATGGAACCTTTTGATGACAGGTGTTATGGAACATTGTGATGTCAGGGGTCATCGAACATTGTGATGATAAGTGCATGTAGCATTGTGATGACAGGAGTCATGGAACATTGTGATGACAGGGGAGAGGGAGTATTGTGACAAATAGTGATGTAGCATTGTGATATCAGTGGTGAGAGAGCATTTTGATGAGGAGTGCATGGAGCATTGTGATGACAAATTTTAAGGAGCATTGTGATGAGAAGATTGTGGAGCACGGTGATGACAAGCGCATGGTGTATTGTGATGACATTGGTCATGGACATTTGTGCTGACAAGCGCAAGGAGCATTGTGATGACAAAAGTCAAAGAGCATTGTGATGAAAAGTTCATGGAGCATTGTGGTTAAAAAGGTCACAGAAACTGTTGATGACGAGGGCATGGACCATTGTGATGACAAAGGTCATGAAGCATTGTGATGACTGGAGTCACGGAGCATTGTGATGACAGGGTTCATGGAGAATTCTGATAACAAGAGCATGGAGCATTGTGATGACAAGGGCATGGAACATTTGTCTAATATGTTTCATGGATTATTGAGATGACAGTTGGAATTGCGCATTGTGATGACAAGGACATGGAGCATAGTGATGACCAGGACATGCAGTATTGTGAAGAGAGGTGTCAGGGAGCATTGTGATGACATATGTAGTGGCCCATTGTGATGACAATGGCATGCAGCATTGTGATGCAAAGTGTCATGGAGGATTCTGATGAGAAAGGTAATGGAGCATTGTGATGACAATGCCTTGGAGCATTGTGATTACAAGGGTCAGGGAGCATTTTGCTGACAAGTGCATGGAGAATTGTGATGACAAGGGTCATGGAGCATTCTGATAACAAGATTGTGGAGTATTTTGATGACAATGGCATGCAGCATTGTGATGAAAACGGCATGGGGCCTTGTGATGAAAATGGCATGGATCCTTTTTGTGACATGGTTAAAGGTGCATTCTGATGACAAGTGTTAGGAAGCATTGTAATGACAAGTGTATTGAGAATTGTGATGACAAATGTCATGGAGCATTGTGATGAAAAGGGCATGGAGTATCGTGATGACAGGCATCATGGAGCGTTGTGATGAAAAGTGTTATGGAACATTGTGATCATAAGTGTTTGGTGCATTGAGATGACAGAGGTCATGGATCATTTTGATTTCAAGGAGCATGGAGCATTGTGATGACAAGGGCATGAAGCAATGTGATCCCAAGGTTCATGGAGGATTGTGATGACAATGGTAAAGGAGTATTGTGATGACAAACACATAGAGCATTTTAATGGCAAGGTCATGTAGCATTTTGCTGACAAAGGCATGGAGCATTGTGATGACATGTGTCATGGAGCACTGTGATGACAAGTGTCACGGAGCATTGTGAATACATGGGTAATGGAGCATTGGGATGACAAGGGCATGGATCATTGTGATGACAAGGGTCATGGAGCATTGTGATGTGTAGAGAATGGAGCATTGTGATGACAAGAGTCCCGGATCATTGTGTTGTCAGGTGTCATGGAGTGTTGTGATGACCGTGGTCATGGAGCATTTTGATGATATTTGTCATGGAGCATTGTGATGAGAATATCATGGAGCATTGGGCTGAAAATATTCATGGATTATTGTGATGACAGGGCTCATGGAGCATTGTGATGACAAGGGAATGGAGCATGTTGATGACAATGTCCTGGAGCATAGTGATGATAAGACCATGGAGACTTGTGATGACAAGTCTCATGGAGTATTCTGATGAAAAGGGGCATGGAGCATTGTGATTACAGGGGTCTTGGAGCATTGTGATGACAAGGGCATTGAGCTTTGTGAGGAGAATGTCATGGAGCATTCTGATGACATGTGTCATGGAGCTTTGTGATGACAAGCGCATGTAGCATTGTGATTACAGGGGTCTTGAAGCATTGTGATGAAAAGGGCATGGATCATTGTGATGAAAAGGCATGGAGCCTTGTCATGACAGGTTTCAAGGAGCATACTGAGGACAAGTGTCAGGGAGCATTGTGATGACAACTGTATTGAGAATTGTGATGACAAAGTTCATGGAGCATTGTGATGAGAAGACCATGGATAATTGTTACGATGAGCATCACAGGGTGTTGTGATGACAAGTGTTATGGAACATTGTGATCACAAGGGTTTGGGGCATTATGATGACATCACTGTCATCATGTGTCATGTGTCATGGAGCTTTGTGAAGACAAGGGCATGGAGCAATGTCATGAGAGCGTTCATGGAGCATTGTGATGACAATGACATGGAGCACTGTGATGCCAAGGGTCATGGATCTTTGTGATGACAAAGGTCATGGAACATTTTGATGGCAAGAGCATTGTGTATTGTGATGAGAAGGGCAGGGAGCATTCTGATGACAGGGTCATGGAGCTATTTGATGAAAAGTGTCATGGAACATTTTGATGACAGTTGTTATGGAACATTGTGATGTAAGCGTTCTTGGAGCATTTTTATGAGAAGGGTCAGGGAGTTTTGTGATGACAAGGCCATGGAACATCGTGATGGCAGGGGTCATGGAGCATTTTGATGAAAAATGCCATGGAGCATTTTGATGACAGGGGTTATGGAACATTGTGATGTCAGTGGTCATGGAGCATTTTGATGAAAAGGGTCATGGAGCATTTTGATGACATGGGTTATGGAACATTGTGATGTCAGTCGTCATCGAACATTTTGATGATAAGTGCATGTAGCATTGTGATGACAGGAGTCATGGAATATTGTGATGACAGGGGTGAGGTAGTATTGTGACGAATAGTGATGTATCATTGTGATATCAGTGGTGAGAGAGCATTTTGTTGAGAAGTGCATGGAGCATTGTGATGACAAGATTGTGGAGCACTGTGATGACAGGTGCATGGCACATTGTGATGACATGTGTCATGGAGCATTGTGCTGACAAGCTCATGGAGCATTGTGATGACATGTGTAATGGAGCATTGTGCTGAGAAAGGCATAGAGCACATTGATGACAAGGGTCAAAGAGCATTGTGATGAAAAGTTCATGGAGCATTGTGGTTAAAAAGGTCACAGAGACTGATGATGATGAGGGCATGGATCACTGTGATGACAAACGTCATGAAATATTGTGATGACTGGAGTCATGGAACATTGTGATGACAGGGGTCATGGAGCATTTTGATAACATGGGCATGGAGCATTGTGATGTCAAAGGCATGGAGCATTGGTCTAATAATTTCATGGATTATTGCAATGACAGTTCGAATGGCGTATTGTGATGACAAGGGCATGGAGCATTTTGATGACCAGGTCAAGCAGTATTGTGAAGACATATGTCAGGGAGCATTGTGATGACATATGTAATGGCCCATTGTGATGACAAGGGAATGGAGCACTGTGATGACAATGTCCTGGAGCACTGTTATGTGAGCACTGTTATGCAGACCCTTTAAAGCAATAATGCCTGCCACCCATTCCATGGTTCCCAAATCTCCAGGTAGAAGGGAATATCACTACAGTTATAACGTGTATGGGAACCTAGAGTATGGAAACCATCTGATGGTGAAAGGTTTCTAAACCTCTACTTGTACTCCAGTTTGACATTCCAACTGCTTTACTATCAATCTCCCAACTTGGAAAGTCAGCCACTATAACCTCCTGGTTCGCACAGTTGGCAAATTGTGCACAGGATATAAGGGAAGAGAGAGAACCAATGAGAGAGTAGCTGTAGGCATTTGGACGGCCACATGTCTCTCAAATTTCCCGTCACAAAGAGGAATTAACCAAAGTCTCAGCCTGCCCCCCAGAACCAGTATAAGTCTAGAAGCAAACCTGTTGATTTGCGGTCAGCTCACAAAAACGCGAGTTGAAAAGTGGAGCTCAGGGCCACAGCAATTCACTAATCTGCAGAGTTATAAAGGACTACTCGCTGCGAAAAATCTGTTGAGGGAAAGCCACGAGGCGGATGGGAAAATGAGGAAGAATGGCATGAAACAGATTTCAAGAGGTACATTGGAATCGCGTTTACACACAGGAAAAGCATTACAACTTCGAAAATTATGGAAATGGCCATAAAGTGCATATGGGTTTTCACGTGAATATATTCAGGAGAAAACGCATATGCCCTTTTTGGACAAGCAAGCAAGCGGGCAATGCAAATCGGCACTACAAAGAAGTATCACTTCCCACCGGTCAAAAGGGACATCTGCAAAAATTGTAAAAACCAGAAAGGCAAGACAGGCCCTGGAGAACAGGGAGCCTTGTTATGCTGACGGGCGGGATGTAAATTGCCAACTGCCTCTCTGGAGGAGTGCATTGTGTTCCCTAAAACAAGTAAACAACAGAGCTACAGAGCCAAGGGCACATCCAGCCTAGTGAATATACCTTGGGAAAACTGAAAATCAATAAGACAGAGCCACCCCCAAATTTAGGGCTGCACTGCTTACAAGAACCTCAACTTGTGTACATCTTAAATATCCCAGGAAAGATAAAAATGGTTCAAGAAATTGGGGTACATATGTACGATGGAATATCCCCCAGCCATGAAATCAATGTCATAAGACCAGTAGCAGCAAAATGAGTGGATTCAGGTACGATGATTCTAAGTGAAATAAGTCACAGAGAAAAAGAAACTTATCATAAGATATCACGTATGAAGGTCCTGTAAACATGGCTACACATGAACTGAGTTAGGAAAGAGAACAGAGTCTCACATTTAGAAAACACTCTTATGCCTGCTTAAGGGGGAAGGAGAGGTGGGGTGATGCATAAACCCAGAGTTTGATATTAGTACATGTACCTTGCCAAAAATCAGATATGGAATAGGCAAGACCTACACCTACCTCAGTGAAAGGCACTCAAAACCCCATATTACCCACAGAGGAATATATCTGACTAGTAAGAATCTTATAACCTATTTATTGATATGTCTCCATGAGGCAATCAAGTGTTTCTAGGCTGGCATAAACAAGGCAGTGAGAACCAGCTCACACACACTATAAAAAGGAATTTCAAACACACACAAAAAAAGGAAATTCTTTACAATTACTTCAGGGTCTTTGACGAAACCTGGAATGACCCTATCTACATCGACAGCTGGATGTGGCATAAGGCTGGACACTTCGGACTGAGAGGATTGGTGAGATTGGGTGAGCAAATGCAGACCCCTTAAAGCAATAATGTGTGGCACCCATTCCATGGGTCCCAACTCTCCAGGTTAAAGGGAATATTACTACAGATATAACATGTATGGGAAACCTAGAGAAAGTACACTCTGTGAATACGAAAAGTTTCTAAAACTCAACTAATAGTCCCTCTGCTGGTGCTATGGTTTGACTTTCCAACTGCTTTACTATCAGTCTCCCAACTTGGAGAAACAGCCCCTTTAACCTCCTAGTTTGCCCAGGTTGCCAATTTGGCAGAGGATGAAAGGGAAGAGGGAGAATCACGGAGAGATTAGCTGTTAGGCTTCTGGACGGTCACATGTCACTCTAATTTCATGTCAGGAAGGAGAATTAACCAAAGACTCAGCCAAGCACAGTAAACCAGTATAGGTCGTGAAGCAGTCTTTTGGACTTGCATTCAACTCACAAAAAACGAGTTGATAAATGGAGCTCAAGGGCACAGCAATTCACAAACCGGCAGAGTAATAAAGGAAAACTATCATTCAAAAATCTGTTGAGGGAAGGCAACGAGGTGGACTTGAAAGCGAGGCAGAATAGCAGGAAACAGATTTCAAGAGGTACGTTGGAATCGCCTGTAAAGCACAGGAAGAGGGGCACAAAATCGACAATGAAGCACTTGTCCAAAAAGGGCGTATGCGTTTTCTCCTGAATATATGCAGGAGAAAACGCATACGCCCTTTTTGGCCAAGCAAGCAAGCGGGCAATGCAAATATGCTCTACAAAGAAGTATCACTTCCCACCGGTCAAAAGGGACATCCACAAAATGGGTAAAAACCAGAAAGGCAAGACAGGCCCTGGAGAACAGGGAGCCGTGTTATGCTGACGGGCGGGATGTAAATGGCCAACTGCCTCACTGGAGGAGTGCATTGTGTTCCCTAAAACAAGTAAACAACAGAGCTACAGAGCCAAGGGCACTTCCAGTCTAGGGAATATACCTTGGGAAAACTGAAAATCAATAAGACAGAGCCACCCCCAAATTTAGGGCTGCACTGCTTACAACAACCTCAACTTGTGTACACCTTAAATATCCCTGGAAGCATAAAAATGGTTCAAAAAATTGTGGTACTTACGTACGATGGAATATCCCTCAGCCATGGAATCAATGTCATAAGACCAGTAGCAGCAAAATGAGTGGATTCACGTACGATGATTCTAAGTGAAATAAGTCACACAGAAAAAGAAACTTATCATAAGATATCACTTATGAAGATCCTGTAAACATGGCTACACATGAACTGAGTTAGGAAAGAGAACAGAGTCTCACATTTAGAAAACACTCTTATGCCTGCTTAAGGGGGAAGGAGAGGTGGGTTGATGCATAAAACCAGAGTTTGATATAAGCACAGGTACCGTTCAAAAAACCAAATAAGGAATAGACAAGACCTACACCTTACTCTGTGAAAGGGACTCAAAACCCCATATTCCCCACAGAGGAATATATGTGACTAGTAAGAACTTTAAAACCTATGTATTGATATGTCTCCGTAAGGGAATCAATTGTGTCTAGAATGGCATAAACATGGCAGTGAGAATCAGCTCCAACCCACTATAAAATGAAATTTCAAAAACAAAACAAAGAAACATGGAATTTCTTTACAATTCCTTCAGGGTCTCTGATGATTTCTGGAATGACCATATCTACAACGACATCTGTATGTGGCATAAGGCTGGACACTTGGGACTGAGAGGATTGGTGAGATTGGGTGAGCAAATGTAGACACTTTAAAGCAGTACTGCATGGCACCCATTCCATCAGTCCCAACTCTCCTGGTTGAAGGTAATATTACTATAGATATAACAAGTAAGGGAAACTTAGAGAATGGACACACTGTGAATACAAAATATTTCTACAACTCAACAAATAGTCCCTCTCCTGGTGCTCCGGTTTGACTTTCCAACTGCTTTACTATCAATCTGCCAACTTGGAGAGACAGCCCCTTTAACATCCTGGTCCGCAAAGGTTGCCTATTTGGCAAAGGATGAAAGAAAAGAGGGAGAACCAATGAGAGAGTAGCTGTTAGGCATTTGGACGGGCACATATCACTCTAATTTCCCAGCAGGAAGAAGAATTAACCAAAGTCTCAGCCACCCACTGGGAACCAGTATAGGTCCTGAATCACAATTTTGGACTTGGGTTCAGCTCACAAAAAACGAGTAGAAAAATGGAGATCAGGGGCACAGCAATTCACAAACTGGCAGAGTAATAAAGGACTACTATCGTCCAAAAATCTGTTGAGGGAAGGCAACGAGGCGGACTTGAAACGAGGCAGAATAGCAGGAAACAGATTTCAAGAGTTACGTTGGAGTCGGCTTTAAAGCACAGGAAAAGGGACACAACTTCGACAATGATGCACTTGGCCAAAGAGGGCTTATGTGTTTCCTCTTGAATATATTCAGGAGAAAACGCATACACCCTTTTTGTACAAGCAGGCAAGCGGGCAATGCAAATCTGCACTACAAAGATGTATCACTTCCCACTGGTCAAAAGGGACATCCTCAAAATGTGTAAAAACCAGAAAGGCAAGACAGGCCCTTGAGAACAGGGAGCCTTTTTATGCTGATGGGCAGGATGTAAATTGACAACTGCCTCTCTGGAGGAGTGCATTGTGTTCCCTAAAACAAGTAAACAATAGAGCTACAGAGCCAAGGGCACTTCCAGTCTAGGGAATATACCTTGCGAATACTGAAAATCAAAAAGACAGAGCCTCCCCAAAATTTAGGGCTGCACTGCTTACAAAAACGTCAACTTTGGTACACTTTAAATATCCCAGGAAAGATAAAAATGGATCAAAAAATTGTGGTACTTACGTACGATGGATTATCCCTCAGCCATGAAATCAATGTCATAAGGCCAGTAGCAGCAAAATGAGTGGATTCAGGTACGATGATTCTAAGTGAAATAAGTCACACAGAAAAAGAATCTTATCATAAGATATCACTTATGTAGGTCCTGTAAACATGGCTACACAGGAACTGAGTTAGGAATATAAGAGATTCTCACATTTAGGAAACAATCATATGCCCGCTTAAAGGGGAAGGAGAGGTGGGTAATGCATAAAACCAGAGTTTGATATTAGTACAGCTACCATTCTAAAAACCAAATACAGAATAGATATTACATACACCTTCTTAAGTGAAAGGGACTCAACCCCGCATATTCCCCGCAGAGGAATATATCTGACTAGTAAGAATCTTAAAACCTATGTATTGATATGTTTCCAAAAGGGAATCAAGTTTGTCTAGACTGGCATAAACATAGCAGTGAGAATAAGCTCAAACCCACTCTAAAATGGAATTTCAAACACAAAACAATAAAACAGGGACATTCTTTACAATTCTTTCAGGGTCTCTGATGAAACATGGAATGACCCTATCTACAATGACAGCTGGATGTGGCATAAGGCTGGACACTTGGGACTGAGAGTATTGGTGAGATTGGGTGAGCAAATGCAGACCCCTTAAAGCAATAATGTGTGGCACCCATTCCATGGGTCCCAACTGTCCAGGTTGAAGGGAATATTACTACAGCTATAACATGTACGGGAAACCTAGAGAATGGACACACTGTGAATAAGAAAGGTTTCTAAAACTCAACTAATAATCCCTCTCCTGGTGCTCCAGTTTGACTTTCCAACTACTTTACTATCAATCTGCCAACTTGGAGAGACAGTCCCTTTAACCACCAGGTTCGCACTGTTGCCAATTTGGCAAAGATGAAAGGGAAGAGGGAGAACAAATGAGAGAGTAGATGTTAGGCATTTGGACGGGTACATGTCACATTAATTGCCCGGCAGGAAGAAGAATTAACCAAAGTCTCAGCCACGCGCCGGGAACCAGTATAGGTCCTGAACCAAAATTTTGGACTTGCGGTCTGCTCACAAAAAAAAGGATTTAAAAAGGGAGCTCAGGGGCACAGCAATTCAGAAACTGGCAGAGTAATAAAGGACAACTATCGCCCAAAAATCTGCTGAGGGAAGGCAAGGAGGCGGACTTGAAAGCGAGGTAGACTTGAAAGCGAGGCAGTATAGCAGGAAACAGATTTCAAGAGGTATGTTGGAATCGCCTTTAAATCACAGGAAGAGGGGCACAACTTCGACAATGATGCACTTGCCCAAAAAGGGCGTATATGTTTTCTCCTGAATATATGCAGGAGAACACGCATACACCCTTTTTGGCCAAGCAAGCAAGCGGGAAATGCAAATCTGCACTACAAAGAAGTATCACTTCCCACTGGTCAAAAGGGACATCTGAAAAATGTGTAAAAACAAGAAAGGCAAGACAGGCCCTGGAAAACAGGGAGCCTTGTTATGCTGATGGGCGGGATTTAAATTGCGAACTGCCTCTCTGGAGGAGTGCATTGTGTTCCCTAAAACAAGTAAACAACAAAGCTACAGAGTCCAGGACACTTCCAGTCTAGGAAATATACCTTGGGAAAACTGAAAATCAATAAGACAGAGCCACCCCAAAATTTAGGGATTCACTGCTTACAAGAACCTCAACTTGGGTATACCTTAAATATCCCAGGAAAGACAAAAATGGTTCAAGAAATTGTGGTACTTACGAACGATGGTATATCCCTCAGCCATGAAATCAATTTCATAAGGCCAGTAGCAGCCAAATGAGTGGATTCAGGTACGATGATTCTAAGTGAAATAAGTCACACAGAAAAAGAAACTTATCATAAGATATCACTTATGAAGGTCGTGTAAACATGGCTTCACATGAACTGAATTAGGAAAGATACCAGTGTAACGAATCTTATCATAAGTTATCACTCATAGCGGGAATGTACACATGGCTACACATGAACTGATTTACAAACACAACGGAGTCACAAATTTAGAAAACAAGCTTCTGCCTGCTTAATGGGAAAGGCGAGGTGGTGTGATGCATAAAATCACAGTTTTAAATTAGCACAGATACCGTTACATAAACCAAGTATGTAAAAGACAACACCTAATCCCGCCAAAATGAACTGGACTCAACACCCCCTATTCATTGCA
Source organism: Mesoplodon mirus (assembly GCF_964341445.2). Lineage (NCBI taxonomy): Eukaryota > Metazoa > Chordata > Mammalia > Artiodactyla > Ziphiidae > Mesoplodon > Mesoplodon mirus. The sequence goes on along the minus strand of NW_028295168.1, from coordinate 48,611 downwards.
AGGAATATGTCTGACTCTCAGTATTTTTATACATATGTATTCTCATGTCTCCATAAAGGAATCATGTGTGTGTATAACAGCATGAACAGAGCACTGAAATTCAGTTAAACCCACTTATAAAAATAAATTTCAAAGGCAAAATGCAAAAACAGCGAAACAGTGAGAAAGTCTTAAAAATTTCGTTCAGGACCTGTGATGCAACCTGGATTGACCACCTTTACACCCACAGCGGGATGAGACATAAGACTGGACACTTGGGGCTGACAAGATTGCTGAGGTTGTGTGAGCAAAAGAACACCACTTAGAGCAATACTGTGTGCTACCCATTCTAGTGGTCCCAACTCTCCAGGTTTAAGGGAATCTTCCTCCAGTTAAAACATGCATGGGAAACCCAGTGGATGGAACACTGTGTAATTGGGAAAGTTTTCTAAAAGGTACCTCATTTTTCCTTTTGTCGTGCTCGGCTTCGCCATTCCATCTGCATTACTGAAAATCTCCCCACTTGGAGTGTCAGCGCCTTTACCCTCCTGTTATGCACAGTTTGCAAATTGTGCAGAGGATGAACAGGAAGAGGGGGAATAAATGAGAGATTAGCTGTAGGTGTTTGGATGGGCACATGTCACTCTAGTTTCCCACCAGGAAGAAGAATTAACCAAAGGCTCAGCCTGAAGCCCTGGAACCAGACTAGGGACTAAAGCCATCCTGCGGTATTGCAGCCAGCTCACAAATAGGCGAGTTGAAAAATGGAAATCAGGGGCACAGCAATTCACAAACTTGCAGAGTTATAAAGGACAACTATCATCCAGAAATATATTGAGGAAAGGCAGTGAAGAGGATTTGAATGCAAGGCAGAATTGAAGGAAACAGATTTCAAGATGTAGATTGGAGTCGTCTTTAAAGCACATGAAAAGCGACAGAATTTCGACAATGTTGCCCTTGGCTGAAAAGGGACTATGTGTATTTTCTTGAATATATTCGGGAAAAAATGCATATGCCCTTTTTGGCCAAGCAAGCCATCAGGCATTGCAAATCCACACTACAGAGAAGTGTCCCTTACCTCCAGTCAAAAGGGCCATCCAAAAATAGTGTAAAAACCACAAATGCAGGACAGGCCATGGAGAAAAGGGAGCCTGGTTACGCCGATGGACAGGATGTTAATTTCCAACAGCCTCTCTGGAGAACTGTATGTTGTTTTCTAAAACAGAGCTACAGAGCATAGCACACTTCCACTCATGGGCGTGTATTTTGGGAAAAATAAAAATCCATAACACACAGCCAGCCGAAACTTTAGGGCTGCTCTGTTTACAAGAACCTCGACTTCAGTACACTTTAAATATCCCAGGAAAGGAAAAAAAAATAGATATAGATGTTGTGGTACTTATATACAATGGAATGTCACTCAGACATAAAATCAATGTCATAAGGCCAATAGCAGCATAATGAGTGGCTTTAGGTATGATGATGCTAAGTGAAATGAGCCACAAAGTAAAAGAAACTTATTGTAATATATCACTTATAGAGGGAATGTAAACATGGCTACACATGAACTGAATTTCAAAAGAGAACAGAGTTACACATTTAGAAAACACACTTATGCCTCCTTAAGGGGAAAGGTGACGTGGGGTGATGTGTAAAAGCAGAGTTTGAAATTAGCACAGATCGCATTCCATATACCAAATATGTAATAGACAAGACCTACTCTTTTCTCAATGAACTGGACACAAAACACCCTATTCACTGAAGAGGAATATATCTGACTGGTAATAACCTTGAAACCTATGTATTTATATGTCTCCATAATGGAATCAAGAGTATGTAGATTGGCATAAACACAGATCAATGGAACAGGACAGAAAGCCCAGAGATAAACCTACATACCTATGGCTATCTCATCTATGACAAAGGAGCTAAGGATATACAATGGAGAAAAGACAGTCTCTTCAGTAATTGGTGCTGGGAAAACTGGACCCCTACACATAAAGGAATGAAATTAGAACACTCCATAACACCATACACAAAAATAAACTCTAAATTGATTAGAGATCTAAATATAAGACCAGACACTATAAAACACTTAGAGGAAACCATAGGCAGAACAGTCTATGACATAAATCACAGCAAGATCCTTTTTGACCCACCACTTAGAGAAATGGAAATAAAAAGAGAAATCAACAAATGGGACCTAATGAAACTTAAAAGCTTTTACACAGTACAGGAAAACATAAACAAGATGCAAAAACAACCCTCAGAATGGGAGAAAATATTTTCAAATGAAGCAATTGACAAAGGATTAATCTCCTAACTTTACAAGCACCGCATGTAGCTCAATATCACAAAAACAAACAACCCAATCCAAAAACGGGCAGAAGACCTAAATAGACATTTCTCCAAAGAAGATATACAGATTACCAAGAAACACATGAAAGGATGCTGAACATCACTAATCATTAGAGAAATGCAAATCAAAACTACCGTGAGGAATCACCTCACAGCAGTCAGAGTGGCAATCATCAAAAAAATCTACAAAACAATAAATGCTGGAGAGGCCTTTATTGGAGAAAAGGGCACACACTTGCACTGTGGGTGGGAATGTAAACTGATATGGGCACTAGGGAGAACAGTATGGAGGTTCCTTTAAATAACTAACAATAGAAGTACCATAGGACACAACAATCCAACTACTGGACATTTGCCTTGTGAAAACCATAATTCAAAAAGAGTTATGTACAAAAATGTTCATTGCAGCTCTATTTGCAATAGCCAGGACATGGAAGCAACCTAAGTGTCCATCAACAGATGAATGGATAAAGAAGATCTGGCACATATATACAATGGAATATTACTCAGCCATACATAGGAATGAAATTGGGTCATTTGTAGAGACCTTGATGGATCTAGAGACTGTCATACAGAGTGAAGTAAGTCAGAAAGATAAAAACAAATATTGTATATTAATGCATATATGTGGAACCTAGAAAAATGGTACAGATGAACCAGTTTGCAGGGCAGAGATAGAGACACAGTTGTAGAGAACAAACATATGGACACCAAGGGGGGAACACCATGTGAGGGTGGTGGTGGGATGAATTGGGAGACTAGGATTCACATGTGCACACTTATATGTATAAAATAGATATCCAATAAGAACCTGCTGTATAAAAGAAATAAATAAATTTTAAAAAATTAAAAATAAATAAATAACATTTAATCAAATAAAACAGAAAAAAAGTTTTTCCCTTCACATAGATGTCTTTATATTAATGCATTATTTCCATGTTTATATCTCCAAATTAAAAAAAAGAGGAATAAATAAAATCTACCTTGAACCAAAAAGAAAATAAAGAAAAAAAAAATAAAACAGAACCCACCAGTTATATAGAGGAAAATCGTATCAGGGCACTTGCTCCAGTGGTAAAAATTCTTAAGTTGTTCAGAGGTGGGAAATCGTCTCCCATGCACTCAGCAGCACTCCCCCAACAAGGAGCATCCTCATTGCAAAGCTGGGGGACTGTGTCGAGGCGTCTGTGAGTAAATGTGAGCTGAGCCCCAGTCCTGCTGCAGCTGAACTCTTCCCACCCTATCCAGGTAAAACACCTGAATATGTACAAGCACTTGCAAGCCTAGAGGAAGGGCTGTGGAGCCACACCAGCGACAGCACGCAGGCCGACTTGGTGCCTGCAGGCCAGTCAGGATGGTCCTGGCCCCAGATGCTCTTCTGGAATCTTTCCAGTTCCCTGCCTGAGATACCCCTCCTGCCATGGCCCCCACTGCTTTTTTACTTCCTCACCTCTGCCTGGGGATAAATTCAAGCGGCAGGTATGGATGACACATCCTTTTCTTTAGCAGGTGGCAGCCTGGCAACTCCTGCAGAAAGTCCAGCAGAGCCCCATTCACACTGGGCCACCCACAAAGCCAAGGCCTCTCCCTCCGTACCACCACCCCAGCCCCGACACTGCTGACAGGGCAGAGAATATGGCATCAGGCACAGCTACAGGGGCTCTTGCTGACTGGAGAGGTGTTTATATTGACCTCAACACCGGCACACCTGGGGAGGGCTGGCAGGCAGTGTAAGGCTGCCCAAATCAGCCAATCCTCACCCCTCAGGGGCTCACAGTTGCAGAAAATGAAACTTGTTAAACGGGCCAGGCCCAAGGAAGAGGTGTGGGATCTTGAGAGTCAGGCTAGACAAAGGGCTGCAGCTGCGGCTTGTTTTCTTATCATTTTATCTGGTCCATGAGTGGAAAACAACTTCAAGAAGACTGTATCCTAATGAGAGGAACCCAGGAGTCAGGGAGAGGAGTGATGGTGGGTGGAGACAGAGGCCTGGTGCCCTGGCTGCAGTGGAAGTGTCTGGAAGACCAGGCAGAGAGAGGCTGCACAGAGTGATAGCCAGGGTCACAGACCTGTCAGAGCTGCTGTTTGTTAGTTCAAGTCCTGCTCTGAGGTGTTCTGTGTCAGCTGTGAGCGACAGGTGAGCTGGGGGTTCTCTGCAAGGTGGGCTATGTGCACAGTTCCTGTGTGTCCAGCCCTGCTGGGGTACCTGCCCAGGGGAGTTCCATATCCTGGGAAGGGCCTGACTATGAGAGCCCCATGGGCTGCTGGGTAGCTGCACAGGTGAGCTCCATACCCTGGGAAGGACTTGACCACGAGAGCCCCGTGGGTTGTGGGGTGCGGGATGCAGCCCAGCTGAGCTCCATATCCTGGGATTGGCCTGACCACGAGAGCCCCATGGGCTGCTGGAGACCTGGTAAAGGATATCAGGACAGTCAGTGAAGCCACCGAGGATATACATCCAGTAGCTCCTATTTCCTACACCCTGCTGCTCATTCTACCCTCCACCAGGCTATGGCATTCTGTATTGCACTTCAATGATGCCTTCTTCTGTATTCCATTCATCTCAGATTCACAAGAATTTCTGGCTTGTGAGTGGCAGGACACAACATGCAACACAAGCAATAATGCTGGGCTGTCCTGCAACAATGGTTCAAAAATCCCCACACCATCATTGGGGAAATGTCCTCTAAAGACCTAAAAGTTCTACCCCTGTAAAAGGGAACCCTCCTTCAATATGCAGATGACATTCTGATCGCTAGGCCTACTAAAGACGCCTCTGAACTACCTAGCCAAGAAAGGATAGAAGGTGTCCAAGAAAAAGGCTCAAATATCCCAGGCTCAGGTGACATGCCTGGGCTTCATTCTCACAGATATTCAGAGAAACGCATCCCAGGATAGGGAAGAAGCCATTTGCAGCCTTACCTTTCCTAAAACTAGAAGACAGCTTAGGGGTTCCTGGGGAGGACAAGGTTTTCTGCATCTGGATCCCTAACTACAGTCTAATAGCTGGGCCTCTACATGAAACACTGACATGAAAAGATGATGATCCTTTTGTATAGAATCCAGAAGCAGCCTTTCAAGAATGGAAAGAGCAGTCAATTCAGACCCTTGCCCAGGAACTCGCTAATTTAGCTAAACCCTTTGACCTTTACATACCCGGTCAAAAGTTAATTGCCCTTGGAGCCTTAGTGCAAAAACTGGGACCACTTGAAATGGAGCAACACAAGAATGCCCTTCAGGTATGATAAACTATGGTCACCAAGGGCTTTGCCCACCGACTCATCAGGCCAGGATACTGGGGTGTCTAAAAAGCTAGAAATCAGCAGCCCACAAGGCCAGCTCCCTCCGAAGGGAAAAGGACCCCACGTCGTGATCCTAACCACCCATCATGCCCTGAAGTTGCAGGGGTCGCTCTGTGGACACCCTGACCTCGAGTGAGGATGCCCTCCAACTCCAACCTCCAGAGAGACAAATGGGGGCAACGGGCCCCCAAGATGACTCGTGTGACCATCACTTGACCTGGAGTTTCTCTCAGAAAACAACAAGACTGTGCCCCGAAAGAGCAGACTACTGCTTGCAGGACTTACTGCACCCAGAGGGGAGCTAATAAGCTTGGCAGGGGAAACGTATATCACACTTTCACCAGAGAAAACCCTACAGACACCACGGTGATGGTGGCCAATATGACCGCATGGACTGCTGGCTACTTCTAAAGGCCGTTGACTCAGTGGACGTCATGGTCCTGGATCACCACTGACCCTGGACTGTCTGGGAGTTGTGCGGGCAGGGTTCTGACACATGGTGCTGTTTGTACATTAATTCAGGGACCTAATTAAAGAAAGCACAGACTACTGGTCAGAGCATCTAGGCTGGCAAAAACCGTCAGCCTAAGGTCACCGAAGAAATGTGGGGTGGGGTGAAACCTGCCACCTCAGCATCTCTGCACATCTCTCTCCTGGACACTTAAAGGTCATTAGAATCTATAACACTTCCAATGCTGGTGCTCAGGCGGACGAGAAGTGAGGCAGGAGGCCTTGGGACAATCAACCTCACCTGGAGGCTGGTGGGGAGACGTTTTGCCCCTCCCCCGAAGTATCAGGGCTCCCACCACAGCATGAAGCAGTTACAAAAGAGGGGTCTGCAACCTCAACACCCGAAGAATGAGGAACAGAACAAAAAGCAGAGGAGGAGTTCGTCTCTGGCAACGTTCATTAAAAATTCCTGGGAGATAAAAAGAGAATCTGGGCAATAAAATAAAGTCTTACCTGTTTTTCCTTTGTGCTTTGTCTAATTTCACGTGCTCCTAGGGTTCCGCATGCAGAGGTCCCACACCCGGCACTTCAGACCCGATTTCATAGTGCAGAATGGCTGGGTCCACACCTCAGCTAGCAGGGTCCCATGCAGACTCCACGGCATAGAGCCTGAGCTGCAGCCAACCCAGCCCTCGAGAGCTCCATCCCCTCCCTCCCACTGACGCTGCCGGGATCCCTACACAGCAGCCCAGCCCACAGCCCGTGGGGGAGTGCACGCTCTCTCCTCTCCATTCTGTTTTCAAAATAATGTTTCCTTTGCTTCTGAACCAAACTCAGTCTTGATCTGTTGGCTCCAATGACACTGGGCACGGGGACTTCTGTTGGGGTCCACTCTGGAGGATCAGTAACAGAAATTGAGAACATTGTAACTTCAAAGAACAGATGTGTGAGCCAAAGTGTAGTTAACATAGAGCAGTGTATAATGCTCGGGTAAAATAAGATGTTTCTAAGACTTACATTTGATATTTCCATCACTTTACTACAAGCAAGTTCAGTGAAGACATCTGTCTTATTTGTCAGGTCAACATTAGAGAAATGAAGTGATTTATTTCCATGGATGTACATGGAATACTCATGGCTGAAGCTTCAATCTTGTTTTGAATGCTTTTCCATTGAAAACGATACCTCTCTTTCAGCTCCCCCATTTCTGAGAAGTATAAAATCTTATAATTTATTATTACCAAAGGGGAAAGGTAGGAGAAGGGATAAATTAACAGTGTGGGATTAACACATACACACTGCTATGTATAAAGTAGATCATAAACAAGGAACTACTGTATAGCACAGGGAACTACACTGAATATTTTGCAATAACCTATAAGGGGAAATAATTTGAAAAGAATAGATATTTTTATTGACATCGTCTATCAAAGACAGATAAAATGTAACCTAAGCAAGGCCGATGGTGAACGCTTCTGACCCTGAAGATTTCAATCATCTAAAGTTTGGGCTCTGCCTTTTTCCCAAGGCCCTTAATGGACATACGTGTAGCCGTAGCTTAAAAATTCCCCAGTTTGGGGTACGGGGAGGCACTGCTTTGGAAAAATCCTTGGTGTTCTCCTTCCATGCACTGGACCCTTCCTACAGCTAAAACATGCCTGTCACACCTAGAGGATGGTACACCATTTGTTCGGAAAGAGTTTGGAAAAGGCACCTCATCTCCTCATTGTCTGGTGCTCGGGTTCACCCCTCCAGCATCTTTCCTAACAATCTCCTCACTTGGGGATATCAGCACCGTCAACATCCTGTTGCACACAGTTTGGAATTTGTCCAGAGGATGAAGCGGAAGGATGAGAAAAATTTAGAGACAAGTCTTAGTTGTTCGGACAGGAACATGCCACTCTAATTTCCAATCTGGAAGACAAATTCATCAAAGGCTAGAATTGCCCACGGAAACAGAATAGGGCTAGAGGAAATCCCGCTGTTTTGTGTCCAGTTTCCAAAAACACAGGTTGAAAAATGGAACTCAGGGGCACTAAAATTCATGAAACTCCAGAGTTGAAAATATCTATCGTCGAAAAATGTCTTGAGGTAAGTCACAGAAAAGGAGTTGTAAGCAAGGGAGAGTGGCAGGAAACAGATTTGAAGATGTAGAAAGGACTCCCCATTAAAGCACAAGAAAAGGGGCTGAACATCGCCAATGATGCAGTTGGCCCAAAAGGGCGTATGCAATTTTTTCCGAATATATTCAAGTAAAGGCCATACACACTTTTTATCCAACCAAACAGGTGGGCACTGGAAATCAATACTACAAAATGTATCACTTCACATCAGTCAGAAGGGCCATCCACATAAAGTGTAAACACCAGAAATGCAGGACAGGGCGAGGAGAAAAGGGAGCCCTGTGAGGCTGATAGTGGAATTGTAATTTGCCAACGGCCACTATGGAGAAGTGTATTGTGTTTGCTAAAACATCTAAAAGATGAGCTACAGAGCATAGGGCACTTGCACTCATGGACGTATCTGCACTGTGATGAAAAGGTCATGGAGCATTGTGGTGACAAATTTCACAGAGCATTGTGATGATGAGGGCATTGACCATTGTGATGACACAGGTCATGAAGCCTTGTGATGACGGGACACACGGAGCATTGTGATGACTGGGGTCATGTAGCATTGTGATGACAGGGGCATGGAGCATTGGTCTGACAAATTTCATGGATAATTGTGTTGACAGTGGGCATGTCACATTGTGATGACAAGGGCATGGAGCATTGTGATGACAAGGTCATGGAGTATGGTGAAGACTGGTGTCAGGGAGCATTGTGATGGCATATTTCATGTACCATTGTGATGACCATGGCATGGAGCATTGTGATGCCAAGTGTTATGGAGGATTGTGATGCCAAAGGTAATGGAGCATTGTGATGACAAAGGCTTGGAGCATTGTGATGACAAGGGTCATGGAGCATTGTGATGACAAGGGCATGGTGCATTGTGATGACAACGGCCATTGAGAATTTTGATGAAAATATCGTGAAGCATTGTGATAACAAAGGCATGCGGCTTGCTATGACAGGGGACAGGGGGCATTGCGATGACAAGTGCATGGAGAATTGTGATGACAAGAGCATGTAACATTGTGATGAGAACTGTCATGGAGCATTGTGATGACAAGGACGTGGAGAATTGTGATGACCAGGGCATGGAGCATTGTGATGGCAAGACCGTGGAGCACTGTGATGAGAAGACCATGGATAATTCTGGTGACGAGCATCATGGAGCACTGTAATGACAAGGGGCATGGAGCATTGTGATGATACGTCTCATGGAGCATTGTGATGACAGGGGTCATGGATCATTGTGATGACAAGGGTCATGGAGTATTGTGATAACAAGCTTGTGGAGTATTGTGATGACAAAGCATTTAACACTGTGATGGGAAGTGTCATGGAACATAGTGTTGCCAAGAACGTGGAGAATTGTGATGACAGGGAACATGGAGCATTGTGACGACCAGGGCATGGAGCATTGTGATGGCAAGACCGTGGAGCTTTGTGATGAGAAGACCAAGGATAATTTTGAGGATGAGGGTCATGGAGTGCTATAATGACAAGGGGTGTGGATAATTGTGATGACAGTGGCCATGGAACATTGTGATGACAAGAGTCATGGAGCATTTTGATGACAAGCGTGTGGAGCATTGTGATGAGAAGACCACGGATAATTGTGAATGGCCAGCGTCATGGAGCACTGTAATGACACGTGGTATGGAGCATTGTGATGACAGTGCTCATGGAGCATTGTGATGACAAGTGTCATGGAGCATTCAGATGACAAGCTTGTGGAGTATTGTGAAGACAATGGCATGGAGCATTGTGATGAAAAGGGCATGGAGCATTGTGATGAAAAATGCATGGAGCCTTTTCATGACAGGGTTCAAGGAGCATTCTGACGACAAGTGTCAGAGAGCATTGTGATGACAAGTGTATTGAGAATTGTGATGACAAATATCATGGAACATTGTGACGACAAGGGCATGGAGTATTGTGATGACAGGCATCATGGAGCGTTGTGATGACAAGGGTTATGGAACATTGTGATCACATGGGTTTGGAGCATTGTGAAGACAGAGGTCATGGATCATTGTGATTTCAAGGAGCATGGAGCATTGTGATGACAGGGGTCATGGAGCATTGTGATGTCAGGGGACATGGAACATTTTGATGAAAAGGGTCATGGAGCATTTTGGTGACAGGGGTTATGGAACATTGTGATGTCAGGGGTCATCGAACATTGAGATGATAAGTGCATGTAGCATTGTGATGACAAGGTTTATGGAGCATTGTGATGACAAGATTGTGGAGCACTGTGATGACAAGCGCATGGCAAATTGTGATGACATGTGTCAAGGAGCATTGTGCTGTCAAGCACATGGAGCATTGTAATGACAACGGTCATGGAGCATTGTGCTGAGAAAGGCATAGAGCATTGTGATGACAAGGGTCAAAGAGCATTGTGATGAAAAGTTCATGGAGCATTGTGGTTAAAAAGGTCACAGAGACTGTTGATGATGAGGGCATGGACCACTGTGATGACAAAGGTCATGAAGCATTGTGATGACTGGAGTCACGGAGCATTGTGATGACAGGGGTCATGGAGCTTTGTGATATCAAGGGCATGGAGCATTGTGAAGACCAGGTCATACAGTATTGTGAAGACAGGCGTCAGGGAGCATTGTGATGACATATGTAATGGCCCATTGTGGTGACAATGGCATGGAGCATTGTGATGCAAGTGTCATGGAGGATTCTGATGACAAAGGTAATGGAAAAGTGTGAGGACAATGGCTTGGAGCATTGTGATGACAAGGGTCAGGGAGCATTGTGCTGACAAGTGCATGGAGAATTGTGATGACAAGGGTCATGGAACATTTTGATGACAAGCTTGTGGAGTATTTTGATGACAATGGCATGGATCATTGTGATGAAAACTGCATGGGGCATTGTGAGGAAAAAGGCATGGAGCCTTTTCGTGAGAGGGTTCATGGAGCATTCTGAAGACAAGTGTCAGGGAGCATTGTGATGACAAGTGTATTGAGAATTGTGATGACAAAGGTCATGGAGCATTGTGATGAAAAGTGCATGGAGTATTGTGATGACAGGCATCATGGAGCTTTGTGATGACAAGTGTTATGGAACTTGGTGATCACAAGTGTTTGGAGCATTGTGATGACACAGGTCATGGATCATGTTGATTTCAAGAAGCATGGAGCATTGTGATGGCAAGGGCAAGAAACAATGTGATACCAAGGTTCATGGAGGATTGTGATGACCATGGTAAAGGAGTATTGTTATGACAAGCTCATAGAACATTGTAATGACAAGTTCATGTAGCATTTTGCTGACAAAGGCATGGAGAATTGTGATGACAGGTGTCATGGAGCACTGTGATGACATGCGTCACAAAGCATTGTGAATACCGGGGTCATGGAGCATTGGGATGAAAAGGGCATTGATCATTGTGATGACAAGTGTCATGGAAGATTGGGCTGAAAATGTTTATGGAGTATTGTGATGACAGGTGTCATGGAGCATTGTGATGACAAGAGTCCCAGCTCACTGTGTTGTCAGGGGTAATGGAGTGTTGTGATGACAGTGGTCATGGAGCATTGTGATGATATTGGTCATGGAGCATTGTGATGAGAGTGTCATGGAGAATTGGGCTGAAAATGTTCATGGAGTACTCTGATGACAGGGGTCATGGAACATTGTGATGACAAGGAAATGGAGCATGGTGATGACAAGGTCCTGGAGCATTGTGATGAGAAGACCATGGAGACTTGTGATGAAAACTATCATGGAGTATTCTGATGAAAAGGGGCATGGAGCATTGTGATTACATTGGTCTTGGAGCATTGTTATGAAAAGGGCATGGAGCATTGTGAAGAGACGGACATGGAGCATTCTGATGAATGCGTCATGGCGCACTGTGATGACAAGTGCATGGAACATTGTGATTACAGGTGTCTTGGAGCACTGTGTTGAAAAGGGCATGGATCATTGTGATGAAGAAGGCATGGAGCCTTGTCATGACAGTGTTCAAGGAGCATACTGACGACAAGTGTCAGGGAGCATTGTGATGACCAGTGTATTGAGCATTGTGATGACAAAGGTTATGGAGCATAGTGATGAGAAGACCATGGATAACTGTGATTATGAGCATCATGGGGGGTTGTGATGATACGTGTTATGGAATATTGTGATCACAAGGGTTTGGAGCATTGTTATGACAGAGATCATGGAGCATTTTGATTTCATTGTGATGACAATAGCCTGAAGCATTATGATGATGGGCATGGTGCATTGTGATGATTGGATTCATGGAGCTTTGAGATGAAAAGGGGCATCGAGCATTTTGATAACAAGGGTCTTGGAGCATTGTGATGACAAGGGAATGGAGCATTGTGATGAGAAGTCCATGGAACATTCTGATGACATGCGTCATGGGGCTTTCTGATGACAAGGGCATGGAGCATTGTGATTACAGGGTTCTTGGAACATTGTGATGACAAGTGTCATGGAGCCTTGTGAATGACAAGGCCATGGAATATTGTGATGGCAAGGGTCATGAAACATTGTTATGACAGGTGTAGTGCAGCATTGTGATGAGAATGGCAGGAAGCATTGTTGTGAAATATTTCATGGATTATTGTGATGAGAGTGGGCATGGAGCATTGTGATGACAAGAGCATGGAACGCTGTGATACATTGGTCATGGAGGATTGTAATGACAAGGGCATGGAGCATTGTGATGAGAAGGGCATTGAGCACTGTGATGACAAGTGTCATGGAGCTTTGTGATGACAAGGGCATGGAGCAATATCATGAGAGGGTTCATGGAGCATTGTGAAGACAATGACATGGAGCATTGTGATGTCAAGGGTCATGGAGCTTTGGATGACAAAAGTCATGGAGCATTTTGATGACAAGGGCGTGGTGCATTGTGATGAGAAGGGCAGGGAGGAGTTTGAGGACAGGGTCATGCAGCAATTTGATGAAAATTGTAATGGAACAATTTGATGACATGGGTTATAGAACATTGTGATGTCAGGGGTCATGGAGCTTTGGGATGAAAAGGGTCATGGAGCATTTTGATGACAGGGGTTGTGGAACACTGTGATGCCAGGGGTCATGGAATATTGTGATGATAAGGGGAGGTAGCATTGTGATGACAGGGGTCATGGAACATTGTGATTACAGGGGTGAGGGAGTAATGTGATGACTAGTGATGGAACATTATGATATCTCATGTGAGAGAGCATTTTGATGAGAAGTGCATGGAGCATTGTGAATATAATGTTTATGGAGCATATCGATGACAAAGTTGTGGATCGTTGTGATGAAAAGCACGTGGCACATTGTGATGACAAGGGTCATGGAGCATTGTTCTGACAAAGGCATGGAGCACTGTGATGAAAATTTCATGGAACATTTTGGTAAAAAATATCACAGAGACTTTTGATGACTCGGTAATGGACCATTGTGATGACAAAGGTCATGGAGCATTGTGATGAATGGAGTCACGGAGCATTGTGTTGACAGGGGTCATGGGGCAGTGTGATGACAAGGGCATGGAGCATTGTGATGAGAAGACCATGGAGCCTTGTAATGACAAGTCTCATGGAGCATACTGATGAAAAAGGACATGAAGCATTGTGATTACAGGGGTCTTAGAGCATTGTGATGAAGCGGGCATTTAGAATTGTGATGAGAAAGACATGGAATATTCTGATGACATACGACATGGAGCTTTGTGATGACAAGGGCATGGAGAATTGTGATTACAGGGGTCTAGGAGCATTGTGATGACAAGGGTCATGGAGCCTTGTGATGACAAGGCCGTGGAAAATTGTGATGGCAGGCGTCATGGAGCATTGTTATGACAGAGGTAATGGAGCATTGTGATGAGAAGAGCACTGAACATTGGTCTGAAATATTTCATGGATTATTGTGATGAGAGTGGGCATGAAGCATTGTGATGACATGGCCAGGGAACACTGTTACATGAGTCATGGAGGAATGTAAAGACAAAGGCATGGAGCATTGTGATGAGAATGGCATAGAGCATTGTGATGACAAGTGTCATGGAGCTTTCTGATGACAAGGTCATTGAGCAATGTGATGAGAGGGTTCATGGAGCATTGTGATGACAATGACATTGAGCATAGTGATATCAAGGATCATGGAGCTTTGTGAAGACAAAGGTCATGGAGCCTTTTGATGACAAGTGCGTGGTGCATTGTGATGAGAAGGGCAGGGAGCATTTTGATGACACTGTCATGCAGCAATTTGAGGAATAGTGTAATGGAATATTTTGATGAGAGGGGTTATAGAATATTGTGATGTCATTGGTCATGGAGCTTTGGGTTGAAAAGGGTCATGGAGCATTTTGATGACAGGGGTTGTGGAACATTGTGATGTCAGGTGTCATGGAACATTGTGATGATAAGTGGATGTAGCATTGAGATGACAGGGGTCATGGAACATTGTGATTACAGGGATGAGGGAGTATGGTGATGACTAGTGATGGAACATTGTGATATATCTGGTGAGAGAGCATTTTGATGAGAAGTGCATGGATCACTGTGATTACAAGGTTTATGGAGCATAGCAATGACAAGTTTGTGAACCTTTGTAATGAAAAGTGTGTAGCGCAATGTGATGACAAGGGTCATGGAGCATTGTTCGGACAAAGGCAAGGAACATTGTGATAACAAGTGTCATGCAGCATTGTGATGAAAATTTCATGGAGCATTGTGGTTACAATGGTCACAGAGCCTTGTGATGACTGCGGCATGGAGCACTGTGATGACAAACATTATGAAGCATTGTGATGACTGGAGTCACGGAGCATTGTGATGACAGGGGTCATGGAGCATTGTGATGACAAGGACATTGAGCATTGTGATGACAGGTGCATGGAGCATTGGTCTGAAAAGTTTCATAGATTATTGTGATGACAGTGGGCATGGTGCATTGTGATGACAAGGGCATGCAGCATTGTGATGTGAAGGTCATGGATTATTGTGAAGACAGGTGTCAAGGAGCATTGTGATGACATATGTCATGGTCGACTGCGATGACAAGGACATGCAGCATTGTGATGA
Organism: Mesoplodon mirus; assembly: GCF_964341445.2. Taxonomy (NCBI): domain Eukaryota; kingdom Metazoa; phylum Chordata; class Mammalia; order Artiodactyla; family Ziphiidae; genus Mesoplodon; species Mesoplodon mirus. The sequence goes on along the minus strand of NW_028295168.1, from coordinate 33,356 downwards.
GAATGTCATGGAGTATTGTGTAGACAGGTGTCAGCGAGCATTGGGATGATATATGTCATGGTCCATTGCGATGACAATGGCATGGAGCATTTTGATGCCAAATGTAATGGAGGATTGTGATGACAAATATAATGGAGTATTGTGATGACTAGGGCTTGGAGCATTATGATGACAAGGGCCATTGAGAATTTTCATGACAAGGTCGTGAAGCATTGTGATGACAATGTCCTGGAGCATTGTGATGAGAAAACCATGGAGCCTTGTGATGACAAGTCTCAAGGAGCATACGGATGAAAAGGGGCATGGAGCATTGTGAATACAGGGGTCTTGGAACATTGTGATGACAAGGGCATGGAGCATTTTGAGGAGAAGGACAAGGAGCATTCTGATGACATGCGTCATTGAGCGTTGTGATGACAAGGGCATGGAGCATTGTGATTAGAGGGGTCTTGGAGGACTGTGAAGAAAAGGGCATGGATCATTGTGATGAAAGAGGCATGGAGCCTCGTCATGACAGCGTTCAAGGAGCATACAGACAACAAGTGTCAGGGAGCATTTTGATGACAATGTCGTTGTGCATTGTGATGAAAAGTGCAAGGAGCATTGTGATCACAGTGTCATGGAGCAATTTGATGAAAAGGGTCATGGAATATTTTGATGACAGTGTTTATGGAACATTGTGATGTCAGGGGTCATGGAGCATTTTGATGAAAAGGGTCATGGAGCATTTTGATGACAGGGGTTATGTAACATTGTGATTCAGGGGTCTTCGAACATTGTGATGATTAGTGCATGTAGCACTGTGATAACAGGAGTCATGGAAAATTGTGATGAGAGGGGTGATGGAGTATTGTGACGAATAGTGATGTATCATTGTGATATCAGTGGTGAGAGAGCATTTTGATGAGAAGTGCATGGAGCATTGTGATGACAACGTTTATGGAGCATTGTGATGACAAGATTGTGGAGCACTGTGATGACAAGTGCATGGAGCATTATGATGACAAGGGTCATGGAGCATTGTGGTGAGAAAGGCATAGAGCATTGTGATGACAGGGGTCAAAGAGCATTGTGATGAAAAGTTCATGGAGCATTGTGGTTAAAATGGTCACAGAGACTGTTGATGACGAGGGCATGGACCATTGTGATGACAAAGGTTATGAAGCATTGTGATGACTGGAGTAACGGAGCATGGTGATGACAGGGGTCATGGAGCATTGTGCTGACAAGGGCATGGAGCATTGTGATGACAAGCGTCATGGAGCATTCTGATGACAAGCTTGTGGAGTATTTTGATGAAAATGGCATGGAGCATTGTGATGAAAACGGCATGGGGCATTGTGATGAAAAAGGCATGGAGCCTTTTCGTGACAGGGTTCAAGGAGCATTCTGGCGACAAGTGTCAGGGAGCATTGTGATGACAAGTGATTTGAGAATTGTGATGACAAAGGTCATGGAGCATTGTGATCAAAATGGCATGGAGTATTGTGATGATAGGCATCATGGAGCGTTGTGTTGACAAGTGTTATGGAACATTGTGATCAAAAGGGTTTGGAGCATTGTGATGACAGAGGTCATGGATCATTTTGATTTCAAGGAGCATGGAGCATTGTGATGACAAGGACATGAAGCAATGTGATCCCAAAGTTCATGGAGGATTGTGATGACAATGGTAATGGAGAATTGTCATGACAAGCGCATAGAGCATTGTAATGACAAGGTCATGTAGCATTTTGCTGACATAGGCATGGAGGATTGTGATGACAGGTGTCATGGAGCACTGTGATGACAGGCGTCACGGAGCATTGTGAATTCAGGGGTCATGGAGCATTGGGATGACAAGGGCATGGATCATTGTGATGACAAGGGTCATGGAGCATTGGGCTGAAAATGTTCATGGAGTATTGTGATGACAGGGGCATGGATCATTGTGATTACAGGGTTCTTGGTGCATTGTGACGACAAGTGTCATGGAGCCTTGTGATGACAAGGCCGTGGAACATTGTGATTGCAGGGGTCATGGAGCACTGTTATGACAGGTGTCATGGAGCATTGTGATGACAAGGGCATGGACCATTGTGATGACAAATGTTATGAAGCATTGGGATTACTGGAGTCACGGAGCATTGTGATGAAAGGGTTCATGTTGCGTTGTGATGACAAGGGCATGGAGCATTTTGATGACAGGGGCATGGAGCATAGGTCTGACAAGATTCATAGATTATTGTGATGACAGTGGACATGGTGCATTGTGATGACAAGGGCATGGAGCATTGTGATGAGAAGATCATGGATTATTTTGAAGATATGTGTCAGGGAGCATTGTGATGACATATGTCATGGTCCATTGCGATGACAATGGCATGGAGCATTGTGATGCCAAATGAAATGGAGGATAGTGATGACAAATATAATGGAGCATTGTGATGACTAGGGCTTGGAGCATTATGATGACAAGGGCCATTGAGAATATTCATGACAAGGTCGTGAAGCATTGTGATGACAATGTCCTGGAGCACTGTGATGAGAAAACCATGGAGCCTTGTGATGACAAATCTCATGGAGCATACTGTTGAAAAGGGGCATGGACCATTGTGTTTACAGGGGTCTTGGAACATTGTGATGAAAAGGGCATGGATCATTGTGATGAAAATGGCATGGAAACTTGTCATGACAGGGTTCAAGGAGAGTACAGACAACAAGTGTCAGGGAGCATTTGATGACAAGTGTATTGAGCATTGTGATGACAAATGTCATTGAGCATTGTGATTAGAAGACTATGGATAATGTGATGACGAGCGTCATGCGGCACTGTGATGACAAATGTTATGGAATATTGTGATCACATGGGTTTGGAGCATTGTGATCACAGAGGTCATGGAGCATTTTGATTTCATTGTGATGACAATAGCATGAAGCATTATGATGATGGGCATGGTGCTTTGTGATGACAGGGTTCATGGATCATTGAGATGAAAAGGAGCATGGAGCATTGTGATGACAGGGGTCTTGGAGCATTGTGATGAGAAGTGTCATGGAACCCTGTGATGACAAGGCCATGGAACATCGTTATGGCAGGGATCATGGAGCATTGTTATGACAGGGGTAATGGAGCATTGTGATGGCAAGGACATGGAACATTGTGATGAGAAGGCCATGGAGCATTCTGATGACATGTGACATGGAGCATTATGATGACGACGGACAGGGAGCATTGTGATGAAAAGTTCATGGAGCATTGTGGTTACAAAAGTCAAAGAGCCTTGTGATGACGCGGGCATGCAACACTGTGATGACTAACGATATGAAGCATTGTGATGACCGATGTCACGGAGCATTGTGATGACAGGGGTCATGGAGCATTGTGATGACTAGGGAATGGAGCATTGTGATGATAAGAGTCCCGGATGATTGTGTTGTCAGGTGTCATGGAGTGTTGTGATGACAGCTGTCATGGTGCATTGTGATGATATTGGTCATGGAGCATTGTGATGAGAAGGTCATGAATCATTGGGCTGATAATATTCATGGAGTATTGTGATGACAGGGGTCATGGAGCATTGTGATGACAAGGGAAAGGAGCATTGTGATGAGAAGACCATGGAGACTTGTGATGACATATCTCATGGAGCATTCTGATGAAAATTGGTATGGGACACTGTGACTACAGTGGTCTGGGAGCATTGTGATGACAAGGGCATGGAGCATTGTCATGAGACGGCCATGCAGCATTCTGATGACATGCGTCATGGAGCTTTGTGATGACAATTCTCATGCAGCATTCTGATGAAACGGGGCATGGAGCATTGTGCTTACAGTGGTCTTGGAGCACTGTGATGACAAGGGCATGGAGCATTGTCATGAGACGGCCATGCTGCATTCTGATGACATGCGTCATGGAGCTTTGTGATGACAAGGTCATGGAGTATTTTGATGATAGGGGCATGGACCATTGGTCTTGCAAGTTTCATAGATTATTGTGATGACAGTTGACATGGTGCATTGTGATGGCCAGGGCATGGAGCACTGTGATGAGAAGGGCATGGAGCATTCTGATGACATGTGTCATGGAGCTTTGTCATGAAAAGTGCATGAAGCAATGTGATGAGATCGTTCATGGAGCATTGTGATGACAATGACATGGAACATTGTGATGCCAAGTGTCATGGATCTTTGTGATGACAAAGGTCATGGAGCATTTTGGTGACAAGGGCATGGAGCATTCTGATTACAGGGGTCTTGGAGCATTGTGATGAAAAGGGCATGGATCATTGTGATGAAAAATGCATGGAGCCTTGTCATGAGAGGGTTCAAGGAGCATACAAACAACAATTGTCAGGGAGCATATTGATGACAAGTGTATTGAGCATTGTGATGACAAAGGTCATTGAGCATTGTGATGACAAAGGTCATTGAGCATTGTGATTAGAAGACTATGGATAATGTGATGACGAGCGTCATGGGGCACTGTGATGACAAATGTTATGGAATATTGTGATCACAATGGTTTGGAGCATTGTGATGAAAGGGTCTTGGAGCAATTTGATGAAAAGTGTAAAGGAACATTTTGATGACAGGGGTTATGGAACATTGTGATGTCACGGGTCATGGAGCACTTTGATGAAAAGGGTCATGTAGCATTTTCATGATAGGGGTATAGAACATTGGGATGTCACGGTTCATCCAACGTTGTGATGATAATGCCTGTAGCATTGTGGTGACAGGAGTCACGGAGCAATTTGATGAAAAGGGTCAAGGAACATTTTGATGACAAGGGTTATGGAACATTGTGATGTCATGGGTCATGGAGCTTTTTGATGAAAAGGATCATGGAGCATTTTGATGACAGGGGTTATGTAACATTGTGATGACAGGAGTTATGGAACATTTTGATGACAGGTGTGAGGGAGTATGGTGACGAATAGTGATTTAACATTGTGATATCAGTGGTGAGAGAAGATTTTGATGAAAAGTGCATGGAGCATTGTGATGACAAGGTTTATGGAGTATTGTGATGACAAGATTGTGGAGCACTGTGATGTCAAGCGCATGGTGCATTGTGATGACATCTGTCATGGAGCATTGTGCTGACAAGCGCATGGAACATTGTGATGACAAGGGGCATGGAGCATTGTGCTGAGAAAGGCATAGAGCATTGTGATGACAAAGGTCAACGAGCATTGTGATGAAAACTTCATAGAGCATTGTGCTTAAAAAGGTCACAGAGACTGTTGATGCCGGGGGCATGGACCATTGTGATGACAAAGGTCAGGAAGCATTGTGATGACTGGAGTCACGGAGCATTGTGATGACAGGGGTCACGGAGCATTGTGATAACAAGGGCATGGAGCATTGTGATGAAAAGGGCATGGATCATTGGACTAATAAGTTTCATGGATTATTGTGATGACAGTTGGAATGGCGCATTGTGATGACAAGGGCATGGAGCATTGTGATGACAAGGGTCATGGATCATTGTGCTGAGAAAGGCACAGAGGATTGTGATGACAACGGTCAAAGAGCATTGTGATGAAAAGTTCATGGAACATTGTGGTTAAAAAGGTCACAGAGACTGTTGATGACGAGGTCATGGACCATTGTGATGACAAAGGTCATGAAGCATTGTGATGACTGGAGTCACGGAACATTGTGATGACAGGGGTCATGGAGCATTGTGATAACTAGGGCATGGAGCACTGTGATGACAAGGGCATGGAGCATTGGCCTAATAAGTTTCATGGATTATTGCGATGACAGTTTGAATGGCGCATTGTGATGACAAGGGCATGGAGCATTGTGATGACCAGGTCATGCAGTATTGTGAAGACAGGTGTCAGGGAGCATTGTGATGACATATGTAATGGCCCATTGTGATGACAATGGCATGGAGCATTGTGATGCCAAGTGTCATGGAGGATTCTGATGACAAATGTAATGGAGCATTGTGATGACAATGGCTTGGAACATTCGGAAGACAAGGGTCAGGGAGCATTGTGCTGACAAGTGCATGGAGAATTGTGATGACAATGGTCATGGAGTATTCTGATGACAAGCTTTTGGAGTATATTGATGACAGTGGCATGGAACATTGTGATGAAATCGGCATGGGGCATTGTGATGAAAAATTCATGGAGCCTTTTCGTGACAGGGTTCAAGGAGCATTCTGATGACAAGTGTCAGGGAGCATTCTGATGACAAGTATATTGAGAATTGTGATGACAAAGGTCATGGAGCATTGTGATGAAAAGGGCATGGAGTATTGTGATGACAGTCATCATGGAGTGTTGTGATGACAAGTGTTACGGAACATTGTGATCACAAGGGTTTGGAGCATTGTGATGACAGAGGTCATGGAACATTTTGATTTCAAGGAGCATGGAGCATTGTGATGACAAGGGCATGAAGCAATGTGATCCCAAGTTTCATGGATGATTGTGATGACAAAGGTAAATGGGTATTGTGATGACAAGCGCATAGAGCATTGTAATGACAAGGTCATGTAGCATTTTGCTGACAAAGGCATGGAGCATTGTGATGACACGGGTCATGGAGCACTGTGATGACAAGCGTCACGGAGCATTGTGAATACAGGGGTCATGTAGCATTAGGATGACAAGGGCATGGATCATTGTGATGACAAGGGTCATGGAGCATTGGGCTGAAAATGTTCATGGAATATTGTTATGACAGGTGTCACGGAGCATTGTGATGACAGAGCTCATGGAGAACTTTGATTTCATTGTCCTGACAATAGCCGGAAGCATTATGATGATGGGCATGATGCATTGTTATGACAGGGTTCATGGAGCATTGAGATGAAAAGGGACATGGAGCATTGTGATTACAGGGGTCTTGGAGCACTGTGATGCCATGGGCAGGGAGCATTTTGATGAGGAGGACATGGAACATTCTGATGACATGTGTCATGGAGCTTTGTAATGACAAGAGCATGGAGCATTGTGATCACAGGGGTCTTGGAGCATTGTGATGACAAGTGTCATGGAGCCTTGTGATGACAAGGCCTTGGAACATTGTGATGGCAGGGGTCATGGAGCATTGTTATGACAGGGGTAATGGAGCATTGTGATGAGAAGGGCATGGAGCATTGTGATTACAAGATTTATGGAGCATTGCCATGACAAATTTTGGACCGTTGCGATGAAAATTGTGTGGCACATTGTGATGACAAGGGTCATGGAAAATTTTTCTGACAAAGGCATGGAGCATTGGGCGCAAAATATTCATGGAGAATTGTGATGACAGGGGTCATGGAGCATTGTGATGAGTAGGGTATAGAACACTGTGATGACAAGAGTTCCGGATCATTGTGTTGTCAGTTGTCATGGAGTGTTGTGATGACAGTGGTAATGGAGCACTTTGATGACAAGGGAATGGAGCATGGTGATGACAATGTCCTGGAGCATTGTGATGAGAAGACCATGGAGACTTGTGATGACAAGTCTCATGGAGTATCCTGATGAAAAGGGGCATGGAGCATTGTGATTACAGTGGTCTTGGAGCATTACGATTGCAAGGGCATGGAGCATTATGAGGAGAAGCCCATGGAGCATTCTGATGACATGCGTCATGGAGATTTGTGATGACAAGGGCATAGAACAGTGTGATTACAGGGGTCTTGGAGAATTGTGATGAAAAGGGCATGGATCATTGTGTTGGAAAGTACATGGAGTATTGTGATGACAGGCATCATGGAGCGTTGTGATGACAAGTGTTATGGAACATTGTGATCACAAGGGTTTGGAACATTGTGATGACAGAGGTCATGGATCATATTGATTTCAAGGAACATGGAGCATTGTGATGACAAGGACATGAAGCAATGTGATCCCAAAGTTCATGGAGGATTGTGATGACAATGGTAATGGAGTATTGTGATGACAAGCGCATAGAGCATTTTAATGGCAAGGTCATGTAGCATTTTGCTGACAAAGGCATGGAGCATTGTGATGACAGGTTTCATGGAGCACTGTGATGACAAGCGTCACGGATCATTGTGAATACAGGGGTCATGGAGCATTGGGATAACAAGGGCCTGGATCATTGTGATGACAAGGGTCATGGAGCATTGGGCTGAAAATGTTCATGGAGTATTGTGATGACAGGGGTCATGGAGCATTGTGATTACAGGGGTGTTTGACCATTGTGATGACAAGTGTCCCGGATCATTGTGTTGTCATCTGTCATGGTGTGTATGATGACAGTGGTCATGGAGCATTGTGATGATATTCGTCATGGAGCATTGTGATGAGAAGGTCATGGAGCATTGGGCTGAAAATACTCATGGAGTATTGTGATGACAGGGGTCATGGAGCATTGTGATGACAAGGGAATGGAGCATGGTGATGACAAGGTCCTGGAGCATTGTGATGAGATGACCATGGAGACTTGTGATGACAAGTCTCATGGAGCATTCTGATGAAAAGGGGCGTGGAGCATTGTGATTACGGGTGTCTTGGAGCATTTTGATGACAAGGGCATGGAGCATTGTGAGGAGAAGGCCATGGAATATCCTGATGACAGGAATCATGGAGATTTGTGATGACAACGGCATGGAGCATTGTGATTACATGGGTCTTGGATCATTGTGATGACAAGGGTCTTGGAGACTTGTGATGACAAGGCCGTGGAACTTGGTGATGGCAGAGGTCATGGAGCATTGTTATGACAGAGGTAATGGAGCATTGTGATGAGAAAGGCATTGAGCATTGGTCTGAAATGTTTCATAGATTATTTTGATGAGAGTGGGCATGGAGCATTGTGATGACAAGGGGACGGTACACTGTGATACATGGGTCATGGCGGATTGTAATGACAAGGGTATGGAGCATTGTGATGAGAAGGTCATCGAGCATTGTGATGACAAGTGTCATGGAGCTTTGTGATGACAAGGGCATGGATCAATGTGATGAGAGGGTTCATGGAGCATTGTGATGACAATGGCATGGAGCATTGTGATGCCAAGGGTCATGGAGCTTTGTGATGACAATGGTCATGGAGCATTTTGATGACAAGGGCATGGTTCATTGTGATGAGAAGGGCAGGGAACATTTTGATGAACGTGTCATGCAGCAATTTGATGAAAAATGTAATGGAACATTTTGATGGCAGGGGTTATAGAATAATGTGATGCCAGGGGTCATGGAGCTTTGGGATGAAAAGGGTCATGGAACATTTTGATGACAGGGATTATGGAACATTGTGATGTCATGGGTTATGGAACATTGTGCTGATAAGGGGATGTAGCATTTTGATGACAGTGGTCATGGATCATTTTGATAACAAGGGTGAGGGAGGATTGTGATGACTAGTGATGGAACATTGTGATATCTCATGTGAGAGAGCATTTGGATGAGAAATGCATGGAGCCTTGTGATTACAAATTTTATGGAGCATAGCGATTACAAGGTTGTGGATCAATGTGATGAAAACGGCATGACGTATTGTGATGACAAGGGTCATGGAGCATTGTTCTGACAAAGGCATGGAGCATTGTGATGACAAGGGTCACGGAGCATTGTGATGAAAAGTTCATGGAGCACTGTGGTTACAAAGGTAACAGAGCCTTGTGATGACGCTGGTATCGACCACTGTGATGACAAATATTATGAAGAATTGTGATGACTGGAGTCACGGAGCATTGTGATAACAGGGGTCATGGAGGATTGTGATGAAAAGTGCATGGAGAATTGTGCTGAGAAAGGCATAGAGCATTGTGATGACAAGGGTCAAAGGGCATTGTAATGAAATCTTCATGGAGCATTGTGGTTAAAAATGTCACAGTGACGGTTGATGATGAGGGCATGGACCATTGTGATGACAAAGGTCATGGAGCATTGTGATGACTGGATTCACGGAGCATTGTGATGACAGGGGTCATGGAACATTGTGATAACAAGGGCATGGAGCATTGTGATGACAAGGACATGGAGCATTGTGAGGAGAAGGCCATGGAACATTCTGATGACATGCGTCATGGAGCTTTGTGATGACAAGGGCATGGAGCTTTGTGATTACAGGTGTCTTGGAGCATTGTGACGACAAGGGTCATGGAGCCTTGTGATGACAAGGCCGTGGAACATTGTGATGGCAGGGGTCATGGAGCATTGTTATGACAGAGGTAATGGAGCATTGTGATGATAAGGGCAAGGAGCATTGTGATGACCAGGTCATGCAGTGTTGTGAAAAGTGGTGTCAGAGAGCATTCTGATGACATATGTATTGGCCCATTGTGATGACAATGGCATGGAACATTGTGATGCCAAGTGTCAAGGAAGATTCTGATGAAAAAGGTAATGGAGCATTGTGATGACAAGGGCTTGGAGCATAGTGATGACAATGGTCAGGGAGCATTGTGCTGACAAGTGCATGGAGAATTGTGATGACAAGGGTCATGGAGCATTCTGATGACAAGCTTGTGGAGTATCTTGCTGACAATGGCATGGAGCATTGTGATGAAAACGGCATGGGTCATTGTGGTGAATAAGGCATGGAGCTTTTTCGTGACAGGGTTCAAGGAGCATTCTGACGACAAGTGTCAGGGAGCATTGTGATGACCAGTGTATTGAGAATTGTGATGACAAAGGTCATGGAGCATTGTGATGAAAAGGGCATGGAGTATTGTGATGACAGGCATCATGGAGCATTGTGATGACAAGGGTGTATGGAACATTGTGATCACAAGTGTTTGGAGCATTGCGATGACAGAGGGCATGGATCATTTTGATTTCAAGGAGCAAGGAGCACTGGGATGACAAGGGCATGAAGCAATGTGATCCCAAGGTTCATGGAGGATAGTGATGACAATGGTAATGGTGTATTGTGATGACAAGCACATAGAGCATTGTAATGACAAGGTCATGTAGCATTTTGCTGACAAAGGCATGGAGCATTGTGATGACAGGTGTCATGGAGCACTGTGATGACAAGCGTCACAGAGCATTGTGAATGCAGGGGTCATGGAGCATTGGGATGTCAACGGCATGGATCATTGTGATGACAAGGGTCATGGAACATTAGGCTGAAAAAGTTCATGGAGTATTTTGATGACAGGGGTCATGGAGCATTGTGATTACATGGGTCTTGGAGCATTGTGATGACAAGAGTCCCGGATCATTGTGTTGTCAGGGGTCATGGAATATTGTGATGACAGCGGTCATTCAGCATTGTGATGATATTGGTCATGGAGCATTGTGATGAGAAGGTCATGGACAATAGGGCTGAAAATATTCATGGATTATTGTGATGACAGGGGTCATGGAGCATTGTGATGACAAGGGAATGGAGCATGGTGACAACAAGGTCCTGGAGCATTTTGATTAGAGGACCATGTAAACTTGTGATGACAATTCTTATGGTGCATTCTGATGAAAAGGGGCATGGAGCATTGTGATTACAGTGGTCTTGGAGCATTGTGATAACAAGGGCATGGAGCATTTTGAGGAGAAACCATGGAACATTCTAATGACATGTGTCATGGAGCTTTGTGATGACAAGGGCATTGAGCATTGTGATTACAGGGGTCTTGGAGCATTGTGATGACAATGGTCATGGAGCCTTGTGATGACAAGGCCGTGGAACAGTGGGATGGCAGGGGCATTGAGCATTGTTATGACACAGGTTATGGAACATTGTGATGAGAAGGGGATTGAGCATTGGTCTGAAATATTTCATGGATTATTGTGATGAGTGTGGGCATGGAGCATTGTGATGATAAGGGCATGGTACACTGTGATACATGAGTCATGGAGGATTGTAATGACAAGGGCATGGGGCAATGTGATGAGAGGGTTCATGGAGCATCCTGATGACAATGACATGGAGCATTGTGATGCCAACGGTCATGGAGTTTGTGATGTCATAGGTCATGGAGCATTTTGATGACAAGTGTGTGGTGCATTGTGATGAGAATTGCAGATAGCATTTTGATGACAGGGTCATGCAGCAATTTGAAGAAAAATGTAATGAATTATTTTGATGACATGGGTTATAGAACATTGTGATGCCAGGGTTCATGGAGCTTTGGGATGAAAAGGGTCATGGAGCACTTTGATGACATGGGTTATGGAACATTGTGATGTCAGGGGTCATGGAACATTGTGTTGATAAGGGGATATAGCATTGTGATGATAGGGGTCATGGAACATTGTGATAACTGGGGTGAGGGAGGATTGTGATGACTAGTCATGGAACATTGAGATATCTCATGAGAGAGAGCATATGGATGAGAAGTGCATGGAGCATTGTGATTACAAGGTTTATGGAGCATAGCGATGACAAGGTTGTGGATCATTGTGATGAAAAGCGCATGGCACATTGTGATGACAAGTGTCATGGAGCATTGTACTGACACAGGCATGGAGCATTGTGATGACAAGGATCACGGAGCATTGTGATGAAAACTTCATGGAGCATTGTGGTTACAAAGGTCACAGAGCCTTGTGATGATGCGGGCATGGACCGTTATGATGGCAAACGTTATGAAGCATTGTGATGACTGGAGTCACGGAACATTGTGATGACAGTGGTCATGGAGCATTGTGATGACAAGGGCATGGAGCATTGTTATGACAGGGGCATGGAGCATTGGTCTGACAAGTTTCATAGATTATTGTGATGACAGTGGACATCGTGCATTGTGATGACAAGGGCATGGAGCATTGTGAAGACAAGGGAATGGAGTATTGTGAAGACAGGTGTCAGGGAGCATTTTGATAACATATGCCATGGTCCATTGTGATGACAATGGCATGGAGCATTGTGATGTCAAATGTAATGGAGGATGTGATGACAAATATAATGGAGCATTGTCATGACTTGGGCTTGGAGCATTATGATGAAAAGGGCCATTGAGAATTTTCATGAAAATGTCATGAAGCATTGTGATGACAAGGTCCTTGAGCATTGTGATGAGAAACCATGGAGCCTTGTGATGACAAGTCTCATGGAGCATACTGATGAAAATGGGCACGGAGCTTTCTGATTACAGGGGTGTTGGAACATTGTGATAACAAGGGCATGGAGCCTTGTGATGACAAGGCCATGGAACATTGTGATGGCAGGGGTCATGGAGCATTGTTATGACAGAGGTAATGGAGCATTGTGATGCGAAGGGCATTGATCATTGGTCTGAAATGTTTCATGGATTATTGTGATGAGAGTGGGCATGGAGCATTGTGATGACAAGGGCACGGAACACTGTGATACATGGGTCATGGAGGATTGCAATGACAAGGGCATGGAGCATTGTGATGAGACGGGCATCGAGCATTTTGATGACAAGTGTCATGGAACTTTGTGATGACAAGGGCATGGAGATATGTGATCAGAGGGTTAATGGAGCATTGTGATGACAATGACATGGAGCATTGTGATGCCAAGGGTCATGGAGCTTTGTGATGACAAAGGTCATGGAGCATTTTGATGACAAGGGTGTGGTGCATTGTGATGAGAAGGGAAGGGAGCATTTTGATGACCGGGTCATGCAGCAATTTGAAGAAAAGTGTAATGGAACATTTTGATGGCAGCGGTTATAGAACATTGTGATGCCAGGGGTCTTGGGGCTTTGGGATGAAAAGGGTCATGGAGCATTTTGATGACAGGGGTTATGGAACATTGTGATGTCAGGGGTCATGGAACATTGTGCTGATAATGGGATGTAGCATTGTGATGACAGGGATCATGGAACATTGTGATAACATGGGTGAGGGAGGATTGTGATGACTAGTGATGGAACATTGTGATATCTCATGTGAGAGAGCATTTGGATGAGAAGTTCATGGAGCATTGTAATTACAAGGTTTATGGAGCATAGCGATGACAAGGTTGTGGATCATTGTGATGAAAAGTGCATGGCACATTGTGATGACAAGGGTCATGGAGCATTGTTCTGAAAAACGCATGGAGCATTGTGATGACAAGGGTCACAGGGAATTGTGATGAAATGTTCATGGAGCATTGTGGTTTCAAAGGTCACAGAGCCTTGTGATGATGCGGGCATGGACCGTTGTGTAGACAAACCTTATGAAGCATTGTGATGACTGGAGTCACGGAGCATTGTGAATACAGGTGTCATGGAGCACTGGGATGACAAGGGCATGGTTCAATGTGATGACAAGGGTCATGGAGCATTGGGCTGAAAATGTACATGGAGTATTGTGATGACAGGGGTCATGGAGCATTGTGATGACTAGGGAATGGAGCATTGTGATGACAAGTGTCCCGGATCATTGTGTTGTCAGGAGTCATGGAGTGTTTTGATAACAGTGGTCATGGAGCTTTGTGATATTTCCCATGGAGCATTGTGATGAGTAGGTCGTGAAGCATTGGGCTGAAAATGTTCATGGATTATTGTGATGACAGGGGTCATCGAACATTGTGATGACAAGGGAATGGAGCATGCTTATGACAAGGTCCTGGAGCATTGTGATGAGAAGACCATGGAGACTTGTGATGACAAGTCTCAAGGAGCATTCTGATGAAAAGGGGCATTGAGCATTGTGAATACAGGGGTCTTGAAGCATTGTGATGACTAGGGCATGGAGCATTGTGATGAGAAGGCCATGGAGCATTCTGATGACATGCGTCATGGAGTTTTCTGATGACAAGGGCATGGAGCATTGTGATTACAGGGGTCTTGGAACATTGTGATGACAAGGGCATGGAGCAATGAGAGCAGAAGACCAAGGAGCATTCTGATGGCCTGCAACATTGAGCTTTGTGATGACAAGGGCATGGAGCAATGAGATTATATGTGTCTTGGAGCACTGTGAGGAAAAGGACATGGATTATTGTGATGAAAAAGGCATGGAGCCTTGTCATGAGAGGATTCAAGAAGCATACAGACAAAAAGTGTCAGGGAGCATTTTGATGACAAGTGTATTGAGCATTGTGAGGACAAAGATCTTGGAGCATTGTGATGAGAAGACCATTGATAATTGTGATGACGAGCATCATGGGGCATTGTGATGACAAGTGTTATGGAATATTGTGATCACAAGGGTTTGGAGCATTGTTATGACAGAGGTCATGGAGCATTTTGATTTCATTGTGATGACAATAGCATGAAGCATTATGATGATGGGCATGGTGCATTGTGATGACAGTGTTCATGGATCATTGAGATGAAAAGGGGTATAGAGCATTGTGATTACAGGGGTCTTGGAGCATTGTGATGAGAAGGGTCATGGAGCTTTGTGATGACAAGGCCATGGAACATCGTGATGGCAGGGGTCATGGAGCATTGTTATGTCAGGTGTAATGCAGCATTCTGATGGCAAGGGCGTGGAACATTGTGATGAGAAGGCCATGGAGCATACTGATTACATGTGTCATGGAGTTTTGTGAAGACAAGGGCATGGAGCAATGTGATGAGAGCGTTCATGGAGCATTGTGATGACAATGACATGGAGCATTGTGATGCCAAAGGTCATGGATATTTGTGATGAAAAATGTCAAGAAGCATTTTGATAGCAAGGGCGTTGTGCATTGTGATGAGAAGGGCAGGGAGCACTGTGATGACAGGGTCATGGAGCAATTTGATGAAGTGTCATGGAACATTTTGATGACAGGTGTTATGAAACACTGTGATGTCAGGGATCATCGAACAGTGTGATGATAAGAGCATGTAGCATTGTGATGACAGGAGTCATGGAATATTGTGATGACAGGGGTGAGGGAGTATTGTGACAAATAGTGATGTAGCATTGTGATATCAGTGGTGAGAGAGCATTTTGATGAGAAGTGCATGAAGCATTGTGATGACAAATTTAAAGGAGCATTGTGATGACAAGATTGTGGAGCACTGTGATGACAAGCGTATGGTGCATTGTGATGACATGTGTCATGGAGCATTGTGCTGACAAGCACATGGAGCATTTTGATGACAAGTGTCAGAGAGCATTGTGAAGAAAAATTCATGGAGCATTGTGGTTAAAAAGGTCACAGAGACTGTTGATGACGAGGGCATGGACCATTGTGATGACAAAGGTCATGAAGCATTGTGATGACTGGAGTCACGGAGCATTGTGATGACTGGGGTCATGGAGCATTGTGATAACAAGGGCATGGAGCATTGTGAGGACAAGGGCATGGAACATTGGTCTAATATGTTGCATGGATTATTGTGATGAGAGTTGGAATGGCACATTGTGATGACAAGGGCATGGAGCATTGTGATGACCATGTCATGCAGTATTGTGAAGACAGGTGTCAGGGAGCATTGTGATGACATATGTAATGGCCCATTGTGATGACAATGGCATGGAGCATTGTGATGCCAAGTGTCATGGAGGATTCTGATGATAAAGGTAATGGAGCATTGTGATGACAATGGCTTGGAGCATTGTGATGACAAGGGTCAGGGAGCATTGTGCTGACAAGTGCATGGAGAATTGTGATGACAAGGGTCATGGAGCATTCTGATGACAAGCTTGTGGAGTATTTTGATGACAATGACATGGAGCATTGTGATGAAAACCGCATGGGGCATTGTGATGAAAAATGCATGGAGCCTTGTCATGACAGGGTTCAAGGAGCATTCTGATGACCAGTGTCAGGGAGCACTGAGATGACAAGTGTATTGAGCATTGTGATGACAAAGGTCATGGAGCCTTGTGATGAAAAGAGCATGGAGTATTGTGATGACAGGCATCATGGAGCCTTGTGATGACAAGTGTTATGGAACATTGTGATCACAAGGGTTTGGAGCATTGTGATGAGAGAGGTCATGGATCATTTTGATTTCAAGGAACATGGAGCACTGTGATGAAAACTGCATGAAGCAATCTGATCCCAAGGTTCATGGAGGATTGTGATGAGAATGGTAATGGAGTATAGAGATGACAAGCGCATAGAGCATTATAATGACAAGGTCATGTAGCATTTTGCTGACAAAGGCATGGAGCATTGTGATGACAGGTGTCATGGAGCACTGTGATGACAACCGTCACGGAACATTGTGAATACAGGGGTCATGGAGCATTGGGATGACAAGGGCATGGATCATTGTGATGACAAGTGTCATGGAGCAATGGGCTGAAAATGTTCATGGAGTGTTGTGATGACAGGGGTCATGGAGCATTGTGATGACTAGGGAATGGAGCATTGTGATGACACGAGTCCCGGATCATTGTCTTGTCAGGTGTCATGGAGTGTTGTGATTGCAGGGGTCATGGAGCATTGTGATGATATTGGACATGGAGCATTGTGATGAGTAGGTCGTGGAGCATTTGGTTGAAAATATTCATAGATTATTGTGATGACAGGGGTCATGGAGCATTGTGATGACAAGGGAATGGAGCACGGTAATGACAAGGTCCTGGAGCATTGTGATGAGAAGACCATGGAGACTTGTGATGACAAGTCTCAGGGAGCATTCTGATGAAAACGGAAATGGAACATTGTGATTACAGGGGTCTTGTAGCATTGTGATGACTAGGGCATGGAGCATTGTGATGAGAAGGCCATGGAGCATTCTGATGACATGCATCATGGAGTTTTTTGATGACAAGGGAAAGGAGCATTGTGATTACATGGGTCTTGGAACATTGGGATGACAGGGGCATGGAGCATTGTGAGGCGAAGAACAAGGATCTTTCTAATGGCATGCGTCATTGAGCTTTGTGATGACAAGTGTTACAGAATATTGTGATCACAAGGGTTTGGAGCATTGTTATGACAGAGGTCATGCAGCATTTTGATTTCATTGTGATGACAATAACATGAAGCATTATGATGATGGGCATGGTGCATTGTGATGACAGGGTTCATGGATCATTGAGATGAAAAAGGGCATAGAGCATTGTGATTACAGGGTTCTTGGAGCATTGTGATGAGAAGGGTCATGGAGCTTTGTGATGACAAGACCATGGAACATCGTGATGGCAGGGGTCATGGAGCATTGTGATGAGAAGTCCATGGAGCATTCTGATGACATGTGTCATGGAGCTTTGTGAAGACAAGGGCCTGGAGCAATGTGATGAGAGCGTTCATGGAGCATTGTGATGACAATGATATGAAGCATTGTGATGCCAAGTGTCATGGATCTTTGTGATGACAAAGGTCATGGAGCATTTTGATGGCAAGGGCACTGTGCACTGTGATGAGAAGTGCAGGGAGCATTCTGATGACAGGGTCATGGAGCAATTTGATGAAAAGTGTCATGGAACATTTTGATGACAGGTGTTATGGAACATTGTGATGTCAGGGGTCATCGAATATTGTGATGATAAGTGCATGTAGCATTGTGATGACAGGAGTCATGGAACATTGTGATGAAAGTGATGAGCGAGTATTGTGACAAATTGTGATGTAGCATTGTGATATCAGTGGTGAGAGAGCATTTTGATGAGAAGTGCATGGAGCACTGTGATGACATATTTTAAGGAGCATTGTGATGACAAGATTGTGGAGCACTGTGATAACAAGCGTATGGTGCATTGTAATGTCATGTGTCATGGAGCATTGTGCTGACAAGCACATGGAGCATTGTGATGACATGTGTCAAAGAGCATTTTGAAGAAAAGTTCATGGACCATTGTGGTTAAAAAGGTCACAGAGACTGTTGATGACGAGGGCATGGACCATTGTGATGACAAAGGTCATGAAGCATTGTGATGACTGGAGTCACGGAGCATTGTGATGACAGGGGTCATGGAGCATTGTGATAACAAGGGCATGGAGCATTGTGATGACAAGGGCATGGAACATTGGTCTAATAAGTTGCATGGATTATTGCAATGACAGTTGGAATGGCACATTTTGATGACAAGGGCATGGAGCATTGTGATGACCATGTCATGCAGTATTGGGAAGACAGGTGTCAGGGAGCATTATGATGACATATGTCATGGCCCATTGTGATGACAATGGCATGGAGCATTGTGATGCCAAGTGTCATGGAGGATTCTGATGACAAAGGTAATCGAGCATTGTGATGACAATGGCTTGGAGCATTGTGATGACAATGGCTTGGAGCATTGTGCTGACAAGTGTATGGAGAATGGTGATGACAAGGGTCATAGAGCATTCTGATGACAAGCTTGTTTAGTATTTTGATGACAATGACATGGAGCATTGTGATGAAAACGGCATGGGGCATTGTGATGAAAAAGGCATGGAGCCTTGTCATGACAGTGTTCAAGGAGCATTCTGACGACAAGTGTCAGGGAACATTGTGATGACACGTGTATTGAGCATTGTGATGACAAAGTCATGGAGCATTGTGATGAAAAGGGCATGAAGTATTGTGATGACAGGCATCATGGAGCGTTGTGATGACAATTGTTATGGAACAATGTGATCAAAAGTGTTTGGAGCATTGTGATGACAGAGGTCATGGATCATTTTGATTTCAAGGAGCATGGAGCATTGTGATGACAAGGGCATGAAGCAATGTGATTACAAGGTTCATGGAGGATTGTGATGACAATGGAGATGGTGTATTGTGATGACAAGCGCATAAAGCATTATAATGACAAGGTCGTGGAGCATTTTGCTGACAAAGGCATGGAGAATTGTGATGACATGTGTCATGGAGCACTGTGATGACAAGCGTCACGGAGCATTGTGAATACACCGGTCATGGAGCTTTGGGATGACAAGGGCATGGATCATTGGGATGACAAGGGTCATGGAGCACTTGGCTGAAAATGTTCATGGAGTATTGTGATGACACGGGTCATGGAGCATTGTGATGACTAGGGAATGGAGCATTGTGATGACATGAGTCCCGGATCATTGGGTTGTCAAGTGTCATGGAGTGTTGTGATGACAGTGGTCATGGAGCATTTTGATGATATTGGCCATGGAGCATTGTGAGGAGAAGGTTGTGGAGCATTGTGATTACAGGGTTCTTGGATCATTGTGATGAGAAGGGTCATGGAGCCTTGTGATGACAAGGCCATGGAACATCGTGATGGCAGGGGTCATGGAGCATTGTTATGACTGGGGTAATGGAGAATTGTGATGGCAAGGGCATGGATCATTGGTCTAATATGTTTCATGTATTATTGCGATGACTGTTGGAATGGTGCATTGTGATGAAAAGGACATGGAGCATTGTGATGACCAGGTCATGCCGTATTGTGAAGACAGGTGTCAGGGAGCATGGTGATGACATATGTAATGGCCCATTGTGATGACAATGTCATGGAGCATTGTGATGCCAAGTGTCATGGAGTATTCTGATGACAAAGGTAATGGAGCATTGTGATGACAATGGCTTGGAGTATTGTGATGACAAGGGTCATGGAACATTGGGCTGAAAATGTTCATGGAGTATTGTGGTGACAGGTGTCATGGAGCATTGTGATAACTAGGGAATGGAACATTGTGATGACAAGAGTCAAGGATCATTGTGTTGTCAGGTGTCATGGAGTGTTGTGATGACAGTGGTCATGGAGCATTATTATGACAAGGGATTGGAGCATGGTGATGACAAGGTCCTGGAGCATTGTGATGAGAAGTCCATGGAGAATTGTGATGACAAATCTCATGGAGCATTGTGATGAAAATGGGCATGGAGCATTGTGATTACAGGGTTCTTGGAGCATTGTGATGACTAGGGCATGGAGCAATGTGATGAGAAGGCCATGGAGCATTCTGATGACATGCGTCATGGAGTTTTGTGATGACAAGGGCATGGAGCATTGTGATGACAAGGGCATGGAACATTGGTCTAATAAGTTTCATGGATCATTGTGATGACAGTAGGAATGGCGCATTGTGATGACAAGGGCATGGAGCAATGTGATGACCAGGTGATGCAGTATTGTGAAGACAGGTGTCAGGAAGCATTGTGATGACATAAGTAATGGCCCAATGTGATGACAATGGCATGGAGCACTGTGATGCCAAGTGTCATGGAGGATTCTGATGACAAAGGTAATGGAGCATTGTGATGACAATGGCTTGGAGGATTGTTATGACAAGGGTCAGGGAACATTGTGCTGACAAGTGCATGTAGAACTGTGATGACAAGGGTCATGGAGCATTCTGATGTCAAGCTTGTGGAGTATTTTAATGAGAATGGCATGGAGCATTGAGATGAAAATGGCATGGGGCATTGTGATGAAAGAAGCATGGTGCCTTTTCGTGACAGGTTTGAAGGAGCATTCTGATGACAAGGGTCAGGGAGCTTTGTGATGACAAGTGTATTGAGAATTGTGATGACAAATCTCATGGAGCATTGGGATGAAAAGGGCATGGAGTATTGTGATGACAGGCATCATGGAGCATTGTGATGACAAGTGTTATGGAACTTTGTGATCACTAGGATTTGGAGCTTTGTGATGACAGACGTCATGGATCATTTTTTTTTCAAGGAGCATGGAGCATTGTGATGACAGGGGTATGAAGCAATGTGATCCCAAGGTTCATGGAGGATGGTGATGACAATGGAAATAGAGTATTGTGATGACAAGCGCATAGAGCATTGTAATGACAAGGTCATGTAGCATTTTGCTGACAAAGACATGGAGCATTGTGATGACATGAGTCAGGGAGCACAGTGATGACAAGCATCACGGAGCATTGTGAATACAGGGGTCATGGAGCATTGTGATGACAAGGGTCATGGAGCACTGGGCTGAAAATGTTCATGGAGTGTTTTGTTGACAGGGATCATGAAGCATTGTGATGGCTAGGGAATGGAGGATTGTAATGAGAAGAGTCCCATATCATTGTGTTGTCAGGTGTCATGGAGTGTTGTGATGACAGTGGTCATGGAGCATTGTGATGATATTGGCCATGGAGCATTGTGATGAGTAGAGCATGGAGCATTGTGATGAGAAGGTGATGGGGCATTCTGATGTCATGCGTCATAGAGTTTTGTGATGACAAGGGCATGGAGCATTGTGATTACAGGCATCTTGGAGCATTGTGATAAAAAGGGCATGGATCATTGTTATGAAAAAGGCACGGAGCCTTGTCATGACAGTGTTCAAGGAGCATACTGACGACAAGTGTCATGGAGCATTGTGATGACAAGTGTATTGAGCATTGTGATGACAAAGATCATGGAGCATTGTGATGAGAAGACCATGAATAATTGTGATGATGAGCATCATGGGGTGTTGTGATGATAAGTGTTGTGGAACATTGTGATCACAAGGGTTTGGAACATAATGATGACAGAGGTCATGGAGAATATTGATTTCATTGTGATGACAATAGCCTGAAGCTTTATGATGATGGGCATGGTGCATTGTGATGACAGGGTTCATGGATCATTGAGATGAAAAGGGACATGGAGCATTGTGATTACAAGGGTCTTGTAACATTGTGATGACAAGGGCATGGAGCATTGTGATGAACAGGCCATGGAACATTCTGATGCCCTGCGTCATGGAGCTTTGTGATGACAAGGGCATGGAGCATTGTGATTTCAGTGGTCTTAAGCATTGTGATGACAAGTGTCATGGAACCTTGTGATGACTAGGACGTGGAACATTTTGATGGCATAGGTCATGGTGCATTGTTATGACAGGGGTAATGTAAGATTTTGATGAGAAGGGCATGGAACATTGGTCTGAAATATTTCATGGAATATTGTGATGAGTGTGGGCATGGAGCATTGTGATGACAAGGGCACGGAGCACTGTGATACATGGGTCATGCAGGATTGTAATGACAAGGGCATGGAGCATTGTGATGAGAAGGGCATCGAGCATTGTGATGACAAGTGTCATGGAGCTTTGTGATGACAAGGGCATTGAGCAATATGATAAGAGTGTTCATGGAGCATTGTGTGACAGTGACATGGAGCATTGTGATGCCAAGGGTCATGGAGTTTGTGATGAGAATTCATGGAGCATTTTGATGACAAGGGCATGGTGCTTTGTGATGAGAAAGTCAGGGAGCATTTTGATGACCGGTTCATGCAGCAATTTGATAAAAAGTGTAAAGGAACATTTTGATGCAGGGGTTATAAAACATTGTGATGTCAGGGGTCTTGGATCTTTGGGAAGAAAAGGGTCATGGAGCATTTTGATGACAAGGGTTATGGAACATTGTGATGATAAGGAGATGTAGCATTGTGATGACAGTGTCATGGAACATTGTGATTACAGGGGTGAGGGAGTATTGTAATGACTAGTGATGGAACATTGTGATATCTCTGGTGAGAGAGCATTTTGATGAGATGTGCATGGAGCATTGTGATTACAGGGATCTTGGAGCATTGTGATGAAAAGGGCATGGATCATTGTTATGAAAAAGGCCTGGAGCCTTGTCATGACAGGGTTCAAGGAGCATACTGACGACAAGTGTCAGGGAGCATTGTGACGACAAGTGTATTGAACATTGTGATGACAAAGATCATGGAGCATTGTGATGAGAAGACCATGGATAATTGTGATGATGAGCGTCATGGGGTGTTGTAATGATAAGTGTTATGGAACATTGTGATCACAAGGGTTTGGAGCATTATGATGACAGAGGTCGTGGAGAATATTGATTTCATTGTGATGACAATAGCCTGAAGCATTATGATGATGGGCATGGTGCATTGTGATGACAGGGTTCATGGAGCATTGAGATGAAAAGGGGCATGGAGCATTGTGATTACATGGGTCATGGAGCATTCTGATGACAAGGGTATGGAGCATTGTGATGAAAAGGCCATGAAACATTCTGATGACATGCGTCATGGAGCTTTCTGATGACAATGTCGTGGAGCATTGCGATTTCAGGGGTCTTAAGCATTGTGATGACAAGTGTCATGGAACCTTGTGATGACTAGGCCGAGGAACATTTTGATGGCAAGGGTCATGTTGCATTGTTATGACAGGGGTAATGGAGCATTGTGATGAGAAGGGCATGGAACATTGGTCTGAAATATTTCATGGATTATTGTGATGAGAGTGGGCATGGAGCATTGTGATGACAAGGGCACGGAGCACTGTGATACATGGGTCATTCAGGATGGTAATGACAAAGGCATGGAGCATTATGATGAGAAGGGCATCGAGCATTGTGATGACAAGTATCAGGGTTCTTTGTGATGACAAGGGCATGGAGCAATGTGATAAGAGGGTTTATGGAGCATTGTGATGACAATGACATGGAGCATTGTGATGCCAAGGGTCATGGAGCTTTGTGATGACAAGTCATGGAGCATTTTGATGACAAGGGCATGGTGCATTGTGATGAGAAGGGCAGGGAGCATTTTGATGACCGGGTCATGCAGCAATTTGATGAAAAGTGTAATGGAATATTTTGATGGCAGGGGTTATAGAACATTGTGATGTCAGGGGTCTTGGAGCTTTGGGATGAAAAGCGTCATGGAGCATTTTGATGACAGGGGTTATGGAACATTGTGATGTCAGGGGTCATGGAACATTGTGATGATAAGAGGATGTAGCATTGTGATGACAGGTTCATGGAACATTGTGATTACAGGTGTGAGAGAGTATTGTGATGACTAGTGATGGAACATTGTGATATCTCATGTGAGAGAGCAGTTTGATGAGAAGTGCATGGAGCATTGTGATTACAAGGTTTATTGAGCATTTCAATGACAAGGTTGTGGACCGTTGTGATGAAAATCGCGTGGCTCATTGTGATGACAATGATCATGGAGCATTGTTCTGAAAAAGACATGGAGCATTAAGATGACAAGGGTCACAGAGAATTGTGATGAAAATTTCAGGGAGCATTCGGGTTACAAAGGTCACAGAGCCTTGTGATGACACGGGCATGGACCACTGTGATGACAAACGTTATGAAACATTGTGATGACTGGAGTCACGGTGTATTGTGAAGACAGGGGTCATGGATCTTTGTGATGACAAAGGTCACGGAGCATTTAGATGGCAAGGGCGTGGTGCATTGTGATGAGAAGGGCAGGGAGCATTCTGATGACAGGGTCTTGGAGCAATTTGATGAAAAGTGTCATGGAACATTTTGATGACAGGTGTTATGGAACACTGTGATGTCAGGGGTCATCGAACATTGTGATAAGTGCATGTAGCATTGTGATGACAGGAGTCATGGAACATTGTGATGACAGGGGTGAAGGAGTAATGTGACAAATAGTGATGTAGCATTGTGATATCAGTGGTGAGAGAGCATTTTGATGAGAAGTGCATGGAGCATTGTGATGACAAATTTTAAGGAGCATTGTGATGACAAGATTGTGGAGCACTGTGATGACAAGCGCATGGTGCATTGTGATGACATGTGTCATGGAGCATTGTGCTGACCAGCGCATGGAGCATTGTGATGACAATGGTCAAAGACCATTGTGATGAAAAGTTCGTGGAGCATTGTGGTTACAAAGGTCACAGAGCCTTGTGATGATGCAGGCATGGACCAATGTGAGGACAAACGTTATGAAACATTGTGATGACTGGAGTCACGGAGCATTGTGAAGTCAGGTGTCATGTAGCTTTGTGATGATAAGGGCATGGAGCATAATGATGACAGGGGCATGGAGCATTGCTCTGACAAGTTTCATAGATTATTGTGATGACAGTGGGCATGGTGCATTGTGATGACCAGGGTCTGGAGCATTCTGATGAGAACGTCATGGAGTATTGTGAAGACAGGTGTCAAGGAGCATTGTGATGCTATATGTCATGGTCCATTGCGATTACAATGGCATGGAGCATTGTGATGCAAAATGTAATGGAGAATTGTGATGACAAATATAATGGAGCATTTTGATGATTAGGGCTTGGAGCATTATGATGACAAGGGCCATTGAAAATTTTCATGACAATGTCGAGAAGCATTGTGATGACAAGGTCCTGGAGCATTGTGATGGCAAAACCATGGAGCCTTGTGATGAAAAATCTCATGGAGCATACTGATAAAAGGGGCATGGAGCATTGTAATTAGAGGGGTCTTGGCACATTGTGATGACAAGGGCATGGAGCATTGTGAGGAGAAGACCAAGGAGCATTCTGATGGCATGCGTCATTGAGCTTTGTGATGACAAGGACATGGAGCATTGTGATTACATGGGTCTTGAAGCATTGTGATGAAAAGGGCATGGATCATTGTGATGAAAAAGGCATGGAGCCTTGTCATGACAGTGTTCAAGGAGCATACAGACAACAAGTGTCAGGGAGCATTTTGATGACAAGTGTATTGAGCATTGTGATGAGAAGACCATTGATAATTGTAATGACGAGTGTCATGGGGCATTGTGATGACAAGTGATAGGGAATATTGTGATCACAAGGGTTTGGAGCATTGTTATGACAGAGGTCATGGAGCATTTTGATTTCATTGAGATGACAATAGCATGAAGCATTATGATGATGGGCATGGTGCATTTTAATGACAGGGTTCATGGATCATTGAGATGAAAAAGGGCATAGAGCTTTGTGATTACAGGGTTCTTGGAGCATTGTGATAAGAAGGGTCATGGAGCTTTGTGATGACAAGACCATGGAACATCGTGATGGCAGGGGTCATGGAGCATTGTTATGACTGGTGTAATGGAGCATTGTGATGGCAAGGGCATGGAGCATTGTGATGAGAAGGCCATGGAGCATTCTGATGACATGTGTCATGGAGCTTTGTGAAGACAATGGCATGGAGCAATGTGATGAGAGGGTTCATGGAGCATGGTGATGACAATGACATGGAGCATTGTGATGCCAAAGGTCATGGATCTTTGTGATGACAAAGGTCATGGAGCATTTAGATGGCAAGGGCGTGGTGCATTGTGATGAGAAGGGCAGGGAGCATTCTGATGACAATGTCTTGGAGCAATTTGATGAAAAGTGTTATGGAACATTTTGATGACAGGTTTTATGGAACACTGTGATGTCAGGGGTCATCGAACATTGTGATAAGTGCATGTAGCATTGTGATGACAGGAGTCATGGAACATTGTGATGACTGGGGTGAGGGAGTATTGTGACAAATAGTGATGTAGCATTGTGATATCAGTGGTGAGAGAGCATTTTGATGAGAAGTGCATGGAGCATTGTGATGACAAATTTTAAGGAGCATGGTGATGACAAGATTGTGGAGCACTGAGATGACAAGCGCATGGTGCATTGTGATGACATGTGTCATGGAGCATTGTGCTGACAAGCACATGGAGCATTGTGATGACAAGGGTCAAAGAGCATTGTGATGAAAAGTTCATGGAGCATTGTGGTTTAAAAGGTCACAGAGACTGTTGATGACGAGGGCATGGACCATTGTGATGACAAAGGTCATGAAGCACTGTGATGACTGGAGTCACGGAGCATTGTGATGACAGGGGCCATGGAGCATTGTGATTATAAAGGCATGGAGCGTTGTGATGACAAGGGCGTGGAACATTGGTCTAATAAGTTTCATGGATTATTGTGACGACAGTTGGAATGGCGCATTGTGATGAAAAGGGCATGGAGCATTGTGATGACCAGGTCATGCAGTATTGTGAAGACACGTGTCAGGTAGCATTGTGATGACATATGTAATGGCCCATTGTGATGACAATGGTTTGGATCATTGTGATGATAAGGGTCAGGGACCATTGTGCTGACAAGTGCATGGAGAATTGTGATGACAAGGGTCATGGAGCATTCTGATGACAAGCTTGTGGAGTATTTTGATGACAATGGCATGGAGCATTGTGATGAAAACGCCATGGGGCATTGTGATGAAAAAGCATGGAGCCTTTTCGTGACAGGGTTCAAGGAGCATTCTGACGACAAGTGTCAGGGAGCATTTTGATGACAAGTGTATTGAGAATTGTGATGAAAATGGTCACGGAGCATTGTGATGAAAAGTGCATGGAGTATTGTGGTGACAGGCATCATGGAGCGTTGTGATGAGAAGTGTTATGGAACACTGTGATCACAAGGGTTTGGAGCATTGTGATGATAGAGGTCATGGATCATTTGGATTTCAAGGAGCATGGAGCATTGTGATGACAAGGGCACGAAGCAATGTGATCCCAATGTTCATGGAGGAGTGTGATGACAATGGAAATGGAGTATTGTGCTGACAAGCGCATAGAGCATTGTAATGAAAAGGTCAAGTAGAATTTTGCTGACAAAGGCATGGAGCATTGTGATGACAGGTGTCATGGTGCACTGTGATGACAAGGGTCATGGAGCATTGTGAATACGGTGTCATGGAGCATTGGGATGACAATGGCATGGATCATTGTGATGAGAACGGTCATGGAGCACTGGGCTGAAAATATTCATGGAATGTTGTGATGACAGGGGTCATAAAGCATTGTGATGACTACAGAATGGAGCACTGTGATGACAAGAGTCCCAGATCATTGTGTTGTCACGTGTCATATAGTGTTGTGATGACAGGGGTCATGGAGCATTGTGATGATATTGGCCATGGAGCATGGTGATGAGTAGGTCGTGGAGCACTGGGCTGAAAATGTTCATGGATTATTGTGATGACAGTGGTCATGGAGCATTGTGATGACAAGGGAATGGAGCATGGTGATGAGAAGACAATGGAGACTTGTGATGACAAGTCTCATGGAACATCCTGATGAAAACGGGCATGGAGCAATGTGATTACAGGGGTCTTGGAGCATTGTGATGACTAAGGCACGGAGCATTGTGATGAGAAGGACATGGAGCATTCTGATGACATGCGTCATGGGGCATTGTGATGACAAGTGTTATGGAATATTGTGGTCACAAGGGTTTGGAGCATTTGTATGACAGAGATCATGGAGCATTTTGATTTCATTGTGATGACAATAGCATGAAGCATTATGATGATGGGCATGGTGCATTGTGATGACAGGGGTCATGGATCATTGAGATGAAAAGGGGCATATAGCATTTTGATTACACGGCTCTTGGAGCATTGTGATGAGAAGGTTCATGCAGCTTTGTGATGACAAGGCCATGGAACATCGTGATGGCAGGGGTCATGGAGCATTGTGATGACTGGGGTAATTGAGCATTGTGATGGCAAGGGCATGGAGCATTGTGATGAGAAGAACATGGAGCATTCTGATGACATGTGTCATGGAGCTTTGTGAAGACAAGGGCATGGAGCAATGTGATGAGAGCCTTCATGGAGCATTGTGATGACAATGACATGGAGCATTGTGATGCCATGGATCATGGATCTTTGTGATGACAAAGTTCATGGAACATTTTGATGGCAAGGTCGTTGTGCATTGTGATGAGAATGGCTTGGAGCATTCTGATGACAGGGACATGGAGCACTTTGATGAAAATTGTCATGGAACATTTTGATGACAGGTGTTATGGAACATTGTGATGTCACGGGTCAACGAACATTGTGATGAATAGTGCATGTAGCATTGGGATGACAGGAGTCATAGAACATTGTGATGACAGGGGTGAGGGAGTATTGTGACAAATAGTGATGTAGCATTGTGATATCAGTGGTGAGAGAGCATTTTGATGAGAAGTGCATGGAGCATTGTGATGGCAAATTTTAAGGAGCATTGTGATGACAAGATTGTGGAGCACTGTGATGACAAGCGCATGGTGCACTGTGATGACATGTCATGCAGCATTGTGCTGACAAGCGCATGGAGCATTGTGATGACAAGGGTCAAAGAGCATTGTGATGAAAAGTTCATGGAGCATTGTGTTTAAAAATGTCAGAGACTGTTGATGACGACGGCATGGACCATTGTGATGACAATGGTCACGAAAAATTGTGATGACGGGAGTCAGGGAGCATTGTGATGACAGGTTTCATGGAGCATTGTGATAACAAGGGCATGGAGTATTGTGATGACAAGGGCATGGAACATTGGTCTAATATGTTTCATGGATTATTGCAATGACATTTGGAATGGCCCATTGTGATGACATTGTCATGGAACATTGTGATGCCAAGTGTCATGGAGAATTCTGATGATAAAAGTAATGGAGCATTGTGATGACAATGGCTTGGAGCATTGTGATGACAAGGGTCAGGGAGCATTGTGCTGACAAGTGCATTGAGAATTGTGATGAGAAGGCTCATGGAGCATTCTGATGACAAACTTGTGGAGGATTTTGATGAAAATGGCCTGGAGCATTGTGATGAAAACGGCATGGGGCATTGTGATGAAAACGGCATGGAGCCTTTTCGGGACAGGGTTCAAGGAGCATTCTGATGACAAGTGTCAGGGAGCATTTTGATGACAAGTGTATTGAGAATTGTGATGAAAAAGGTCATGGAGCATTGTGATGAAAAGGGCATGGATTACTGTGATGACAGGCATCATGGAGCGTTGTGATGACAAGTGTTATGGAACATTGTTATCACAAGGTTTTGGAGCATTGTGATGACAGAGGTCATGGATCATTTTGATTTCAAGGAGCATGGAGCATTGTGATGAAAATGGCATGAAGCAATGTGATCCCAAGGTTCATGGAAGATTGTGATGACAATGGAAATGGAGTATTGTGATGACAAGCGCATAGAGTATTGTAATGACAAGGTCATGTAACATTTTGCTGACAAAGGCATGGAGCATTGTTATGACAGGTGTCATGAAGCACTGTGATGACAAGCGTTACTGAGCATTGTGAATACAGTGGTCATGGAGCATTGGGATGACAAGGGCATGGATCATTGTGATGACAAGGGTCATGGTGCACTGGGCTGAAAATGTTCATGGAGTGTTGTGATGACAGGGGTCATGTAGCATTGTGATGACTAGGGAATGGAGCACTGTGATGACAAGTGTCCCGGATCATTGTGTTGTCAGGTGTCATGGAGTGTTTTGATGACAGTGGTCATGGAGCATTGTGGTGATATGGGCTATGGAGCATTGTGATGAGAATTTCGTGGAGCATTGGGCTGAAAATGTTCATGGATTATTGTGATGACAGTGGTCATGTTGCATTGTGATGACAAGGGAAAGGAGCACTGTGATGACAAGGTCCTGGAGCACTGTGATGTGAAGACCATGGAACGTTGTGATGACAAGTCTCATGGAGCATTCTGATGAAAAGGTGCAGGGATCATTTTGATTACAGGGCTCTTGGAGCATTGTGATGACAAGGGCATGGAACATTATGATGAGAAGGCCATGGAGCATTCTGATGATATTCGTCATGGAGCTTTGTGATGACAAGTGCAAGGAGCATTGAGATCACAGGTGTCTTGGAACATTTTGATGAGAAGGGCATGGATCATTGTGATGAAAAAGGCATGGAGCCTTGTCATGAAAGAGTGCACGGTGCATACTGAGGTCAATAATCAGAGAGCATTGTGTTGACAAGGGTATTGAGCTTTGTGTTGACAAAAGTCATGGTGCATTGTGATGAGAAGCCCATGGATAACTGTGGTGACCTGTGTCATGGGGCATTGTGATGACAAGTGTTATGGGACATTGTGATCACAAGGGTTTGCTGCATTGTGATGACAGATGTCATGGAGCTTTTTGATTTCATTGTGATGACAATAGCATGAAGCATTATGATGATGGGCATGGTGCATTTTGATGACAGCGTTCATGGAGCATTGTGATGAAAAGTGGCATGGAGCATTGGTCTGACAAGTTTCTTGGATTATTGTGATAAGAATGGGCATGGCACATTGTGATGACAAGGTCATGGAGCACTGTGATGACAAGGTCATGGATTATTGTGAAGAAAGGTGTCAGGGAGCATTGTGATGAAATATGTCATGTTCCAGTTTGATGACAATATCATGGAGCATTGTGATGCCAATTGTTATGGAGGATTGTTGGGACAAAGTAAAGGAGCATTGTGATGACAAGGGCATGGAGCATTGTGATATCAAGGGCCATTGAGAATTTTAATGTCCTGGTCGTGAAACATTTTGATGAAAAGCGCATGGAGCTTCCTATGACAGGGGTCATGGAGCATTGCGATGACAAGTGCATGGAGTATTGTGATGACAAGAGCATATAACATTGTGATGTGAAGTGCCATGGAGCATTGTAATGACAAGGACGTGGAGAATTGTGAGGACAAGGGACATTGAGCTCTGAGATGACAAGGCATGGAGCATGGTGATGGCAAAACCGTGGAGCATTGTGATGAGAAGACCTTGGGTAATTGTGATGTCGAGCATCATGGAGCACTGTAATGACAAGGGGCATGAAGCATTGTGATGACAGGTGTCAGGGAGCAATTTGATGACAGGGGTCATGGAGCAATGATATGACAAAGGCATGGAGCATTGTGATGACAAGAGCATGGAGCATTGCAATGTCAAGAGAATTGGGAATTGTGATGACAAGAGCATGTAACATATTGATTAGAAGTGTCATGTAGCACTGTGATGACAAGTACGTGGAGAATTTTGATGACAAGGGACATGGAGCATTTTGATAACCAGGGCATGGATCATTGTGATGACAGGGGTCATGAAGCATTATTATGACAAGGGCCATGGTGCATTCTGACATAAGATATCACTTATGAAGGGAATGTAAACATGGCTACATATGAACTGATTTAGGGAAGAGAACAGAGTCTCAGATTTAGAAAACACTCTAACGCTTGCTTAAGGGGAAAGACAGGTGGGGAGATGCACAAAACAAAAGATTGATATTAGCACATGCACCGTTCCATAATCCAAAAACAAAACAGACAAGCCCTACTCCTTCCTCAGTGAACGGAACTCAACATCCCTATTCCCCACAGAGAAATATATATGACTAGTAAGAATTTTAAAACCTATGTATTGATATGTCTCCGTAAGGTAACTAAGTGTGTCTAGAATGGCATAAACATGGCAGGGAGAATCAGCTCAAACCCAATATAAAAATGAATTTCAAAACAAAACATAAAAACAGAACAATTCTTACAAAATACCTTCAGGGTCGCTGATGAAACCTGGAATGACCCTATCTACAACGACAGCTGGATGTGGCATAAGGCTGGACACTTGGGACTGAGAGGATTGGTGAGATTGGGTGAGCAAATGTAGACCCTTTAAAGCAATAATATGTGGCACGCATTCCATGGGTCCCAACAGGCCAGGTTTCAGGGCATATTACTACAGCTATAATATGTACGGGAACCCTAGAGAATGGACACAGTGAATACGAAAGGTTTCTAAAACTCAACGAATAGTCCCACTCCTGGTGATCCCATTTGACTTTCCAACTGCTTTACTATCAATCTCCCAACTTGGAGAGACAGCACCTTTAACCTCCTGGTTCGCACAGGTTGCCAATTTGGCAGAGGATGAAAGGGAAAAGGGAGAACCAGTGAGAGAGTAGCTGTTAGACATTTGTACGGGCACATGTCATCTTACTTCACGG
Organism: Mesoplodon mirus; assembly: GCF_964341445.2. Lineage (NCBI taxonomy): Eukaryota > Metazoa > Chordata > Mammalia > Artiodactyla > Ziphiidae > Mesoplodon > Mesoplodon mirus. Next base: position 145 of record NW_028295168.1, on the reverse strand, counting down.
GAAGAAGAAGAAATAATCAAAGCCTCAGCCACCCACCGGGAACCAGTATAGGTCCTGAACCAAAATATTGGACTTGCGTTCAGCTCACAAAAAAACGAGTTAAATAATGTAGCTCAGTGCACAACAATTCACAAACAGGCAGAGT